>NW_024097345.1:0-236932 GCF_016545835.1 Crotalus tigris
AACTCCGAAGACTACAAGAACGCCAGAAACAAACCCTCCTCCCTCACAGCCACACATGAAACAAACAGTGCATAACATCTCAGATAGGATCCTCACCAAAGCCGAAACCAATGTCCTTTCCAAAGGATTCAACTTTGCAGTCACTCCCAAACACATCCACACTGAAACCATTATATGTGGAGTTGAAACCAGCCTGACCAAAATCAACCCCGACGATGCTAACAGAATCAGACTCGAAATCACCAACATCCTCTGCACCAGCAAGCCACCCAAAAGCAACTTACCCAAAGAGGAACAGACAGCCACTACGTAACTTAGAAGAACCAGCAAATAATCCTACAGCAGACAAGGCAAACGCACACGGTGGTTCATGAAACACATACTGACTACCAAACCAAATTAACCAACCTACTCCAAGACTCCACATACAAACCCCTAAACACAGATCCCACCACCTACCTGGAAAAACCACCAGATCCAAAATAAAAGCCTCCCCCATTAGCAAAGAGATCCAGCAAAGAATCATTCCCAGAGAGAAATCATCCAGATGCCCCAAACTCTATGGTCTCCCCAAGATACACAAAGAAGGAACCCCACTCAGACCTATAGTCATCTCCATAGGCTCACCTCTACAAAACCTAGCCAAATTTCTCGCCAAACAACTACAGCCCTATGCAGAATCCATCACCTCACACGTAAAAAATTCATTCCAGTTTCTAGAGATCATAAAGAAACAAAGCTTACAGCCCAGCGACCTACTAGTGAGCTTCGATGTCATATCCCTCTTCACCCAAGTGCCTATCAAAGAAGCCTTGACAGCTATTCAAAACAAATATAACCCCCCCAAACACATCGTAGATCTGACCAACCACTGCCTATCCAACACATACTTCATCTATAATGGACAAAAAATACAAACAAACAGAAGGAGCACCCATGGGATCACCCCTCTCACCTGTCATTGCCAACCTCTACATGGAACACTTTGAAACCCAAGCTCTAGAAAAATCGGATCACAAAACCAAACTCTGGCTCAGATACGTAGACGACACCTTCATAATCTGGCCACATGGGAAAGAAAAACTGGACAACTTCCTCACACACCTCAACAGCCTACACCCCAAACTACAGGTCACCATGGAAACAGAAGCTAACAACCAACTTCCCTTCCTGGATGTCTTAGTCTACAAGAAATCCAATGGCTCCCTAGGACACACCATCTACCAGAAGAAAACACACACAAACCGCTATCTGCACGCTCTCTCACACCACAACCCAGCACAGATCAACTCTGTAGCCAAGACACTCATCTCCAGAACAAAACGCTTAGCTGACGAACAACACCTAAAACCCGAACTACACACCCTCACCAATGTACTAACATCCAATGGATTCCAAAGAAATAAGATTACAAACCTAATCCAAAAAGAAACCCCCACTAAAATCCAAGACAAAGAACAAGAAAACGGCAAAGCCCTCCTCCCATACATAAAAGGCACCACAGACAGAATCAGTAAGATCCTTCCATAAACACAACATCAAAACAGCATTCTGCACAAACAGAAAAATATCCACCATCCTTAGAAACCCCAAAGATAAAATTGAATTAGAAAATCAAGGAGTATACGAAATCCCATGCACCACTTGTCCCACCACATACATCGGACAAACCAACAGAAGAATAAGTGCACGCATTGAAGAACATAAGAACTCAGTCAAAAAAGAGGAACCAACATCTTCCCTGGTCCAACACCTTAAAGCCACAGGACATGAAATTGACTTTAAAAATACCAGAACCATTGCCAAAAGTGAACATTTTAATAACAGAATAATCAGAGAAGCCATCGAGATAGAAAAACGCCCACACAGCATGAACAAGCGAGATGATACCTCCCGCCTACCAGCCATTTGGAAACCTGCCCTTATTGACAAACGACTCCCTAACCCCAAAATCTTAAACCCCTCTGCAACTCAGACTAACCTGAGCACAACCAAACAGAACACTCCCCCAGCCAATCAGAGCACAGCCAAGCCCCTAACCATTCAGAACACACCTCCACCCAATCAGAACACAGCCAAGCTCCCACCCAATCAGTTCATACCCCCACTGGCAGTTAAAAGGAAGAAACAGCTAAGACCACACATTGCTGCTCGAAGCACGAAGCTGAAAACACCAGCCTGAAGATGACGAGTGGGACTTCGTCGAAACGTCGCCAAGACACTTCCAATTTTACGCGGGAGAAAACCCGAACAACCAAAGACCTATATATATATATATATATATATATATATATATATAATATATATATATATATATATATATATATATATATATATATATATATATATATATCATTGCTGATCACTTTGCTTGCAATGACTTACTGCCAGAGGGATACAATGGTAAAACATTTGATTATAGTCAAGGAGTCCAAGGTTCATACCTACTTTCAGCTATATCACTGATCACTTTGAGCTAATCATCAGTCAAATGTACTTCACAAGAATGTTGTTGAGGGCAAAATGGAGGAAACCGTATTATGCATACTGCTATATGACTCAAACAAATAAATATGATAAATCCCTTCTATTATTCCATTTCCAAAATATATTTCATTTTTCATGAAATAAAACAGGTAATATTCATGAGTTTCAGGTTAATGTTCCTTAGGATGGGAAAGTTTATTTTTGCAGGGTCCAATCTGGGTCATTCACCAAGAACAGAGGTTTAGTCTTCCGAGCTTTCAGACTTATGCTGCAGCCCATCCTCAGGGAACTTCTCTCTGCTGGAATGTGTGCTTTGGGCTATTCTATGCATTGTATTTCTGGGGTGCCTGGTTGGGTGTGACTTTCTACTGGTTGATTGGTATGCTGATAGCTGGAAATTGGCTGTTGTTTCCTTGTGCTGCCAAGTCCTCAGCTCCTAAGTAGCTGATAAATTGGTGGCAAATCAGCACTCCTGTGGCTGACAAGGGGCCTGTTTCCCAGGTTTCAATCATTTCCCTGACTTTCTTTGTACCTGCTTGACCAGGCATGTCAAACTCGTGACATCACATGACGTCGCACAATGTATCGGGCCGGTTTTGCCATTGCCGGCAATGGGGTAGGCACGTGACACATCCAGCCCGCAGGCTGGCAGTTTGACACCCCTGTGCTTGACCAACAATCTTAATAGTTGCAAAACTGAATGTATGTCTTTGTTCATTGCAATGTGAGGATACCAATGAGTTTGGGTCTCCTCGTCTTACAGCTTGCTTGTGTTCTTGCAATCTGATGGTTACCTTCCTCCTCATTGTCCTACACAGTCACAGGGGCAATTCATGCAGGGGAACTGGTCGATTACATTAGAAGTATCTCCCACTTCCAAGCAATCTTTGCAATGCATGATTGGTCCTCATATGGTAGCCTTTGGGCGGTGTGCAATGTCCACTTACAGATCTCAGAAGCTGCTTTCTACTGCCTCCAAAATGTTTTTAATGTATGGGAAGGTGTGTCATGTAGTTGGTCTTATACTTCCTTTCTTCATTTCTCTTCCTTGTGTGTTGCACAGGGATATTGTAATAAATGCTTGTGGGTACCTATTCTGCCTGAATTGATCACGTAGGTTCCTTCTCTCCAGTTGTTTATTATTTTTCTCTACATCATGATGTAAGATTCTGTGAGTTTCCAGTTATGATAAATTATGACTTTTTTTCCTACTTGGGATGTAACTAACAAATTATCCATTAAGCCATGGTTTCAGATATGAATTCTGAAATTCTAAGAGAGAATGAGACCCTTTTTATCATTGAGTTAAACTTGCCTCCTGGTGATTAAATAGAAAAAGAAACGCCATCTTGCCCTGTATCTAATTACAACATATACCTTTTCTAAAGTCAATCCTATAATCTTTTTGACACCATCATCAACTTGAGCCATTGACTACTTTCCTCTCTCTTGAAAAGCATAATCAGTTTTTGCTAACCCATCATCTACTTGTACCACACATTGCAAATATGTGAGTTTATGCTTGGAGGTCATTGCCTTAGAACAGCAGTCACTTCTATTGTTGGTTACTTTTTCCTGCAGTCCATGATACTCTTAGTATCCATCTCCGGATCTAAAATTTGAAACCTTTTTTCTTTTAATCTTTCTTGATGAAAGCTGCATGTTACCACTGAAAACACTTGTACCTTATTTATCATAGAAATATTGTTATCTTACATGATTTAGTTTAAATTTGCCATTGCCTTCCTCCCTAGAAATTAATCTCATCTTTACATTAACAGCACATTGTCCATCTTTATTCATGAGTCTAACAAATCAAAATTATCTATCACCTTCACTTTTCCACCATCAACAGTGAATTAATAAAGCATGCTGGTTGACATTACCCTTTTTTTCTTAATATTTAAGATTAACTGAGATTGTTCAATTTTGCTTTGATATCAAGCTTTTCTAAGTTTTCTTTGCTTCCAGCTAACGAAGTGCTGACATCTGCGTACGTTGGTAGCGTTTTAGCTTCCCATTTTGATTTTCACTATCTTTTCCGCCATTCTTATAATGTATCTGCTCTCTATATTAAAAAAAACAAGCATGGAGATAACATGCATCCTTGTTTTACTCTCTTTCATATTCTGCACCTCTTTGTTTTTCCAGTGTCAATTTATATTTTAGTTTATTGTAAAAATTCCTAAGGAAAATATTCAGATATTGTGGTACACTCATTATACTTTATATATTCTATGTTCTGGTATGAGATTCACAATCAAAGGCCATGTGTATTTAATAATAGTAAAAATAAACTTCATTCTTATATCCTTCTGATCTTTCCATTATTCCTCTTATGTTAACTTGTGTCTGGGTTTTTTTTTTTTTGTGAAAACTCTCTCACTATGGTATTTCTTTCACTATGTATGGCTTTATTCTTCACTGTAAGGCCTTGAGTAAAATTATAAGAAGAATTAGTTAAGGGGAAATTCTCTTCTGTTTTTCTTCTTCAGGATGGATTATGCTTTTCTAATTCCTAGGTTACAAAGTATTGTTCCATATTTTTTGACATATAGCTGTTAGCATTTTAGCTGCCTCTTTCTTTGCCGTTTGATAGCGTTCAATGGGTATTCCATCTATGTCTGCTAGTGTCCTATTTGATCTATTGCTCCTCTGACTGACTTTCTAGTTAAATTGGCCCTCTCTTTACAGTCTGGTCAACCTAATTTGCCTGTATTTTATCTCTTCCATGATTACACTTGGGTAGTCCTATCTTACCTGTACATTTTCCTCTGATTTTTCTGATCTCCATAAAAGAAACCATTCATCTTCCTTTTCTTGTTGTTTTCTTCTCTGGACAATCTTGGTTGAGATAACTTTCTTTGTCCTTTCTTGCATGCTGTTGGAACTCTGAAATCATTTCATATACATTCTTCTTGTTACTCAAATTTTCATCCTCAATCTTTCTCTGACCACCGCATCAGAGGCACTTTCAGAATCTTTACATATTTGAAATTTTAGGTTTTTTTTAATCACTGTTGTTGTTATTAGAGCTTTACAAACATCTAATATTTTTTCTCATACTTCTTAAGAGGTTTTTTTTTTTTTACAGATTGAGTAGATTGGTCATGACTGTATATTTTTAAGGTCAAATATTGCTGGCACACTTACTCTGTTTAATTTTAAGTTGATAACAATAATTCACAGCCTGTTCCGTAATCTGCACCTGGAAGTTTCTTGGATACTGGGCTGCATTACTTCATTTCTGTTTCATATTATGTAGCTGATTTGATTCTGATGTACATCGGGGATGTCCATGTGTAGCATTTGCATTATTTTACTTGAAACAGGTTTCAACACGAGCAAATAATTCTCCTTGCAAACCCTATGAATTTATCTCTTACATTATTACATGTATTCAGTCCAAATTTTCATGTAATTCCAGATGCTTCAGTTTCTCCAACTTTTTCCATTCCAGTCACCCTTTAGTTGTCCTGCACCATTTCTTGATGTTGCCTTTAAAATGTCTAGCAATTTGCCATAACATTGTTTAATGTATTCCACTATTGTATCTGTTGTAGGTATTGTACAGCTCAGTAATTCTAATAGCTACAGTATGTTCCTGTGGTTTATAGTTTTATAGCTGAGCGTAGAGTATATTTAATATAGAATATATTTAGTGATAGGTTTTCCTTTTGTTTTTGTTGTTGTTTTTTAAATTATCAATGACACTTCATTCACTCAGCCTGTTCTGGTTCACCTATTTCAAAAGCACTGGTTTAATGGGTTGGGTATATCTGTTAGGATGTAATTTTAACCAGCCTACTGAATTTGACTTTATTCCTGAGAGGTGGGACAATAGCATTATTCCAATTTTTGTTAAAAACAAACAAACAAACATTATCTTCAAATGCTAGATGGTCTAGCTTGATTACCATTGGAACAAAAATAATGCTACATTCCTATTAACCAATCTGGTGACTTTGGCAGCAAAGAATGACTTTTTTTTTTCAAAAGAACAAGGTGGGTTGTTGAAATGGTATTCCATAATTAAGAATGGAGTCCATTTAGATTGTTTAGTGTATATATATATATATAAACAAACTTTTCAAAAGACAGACTGCATGCTTATTTATTGACCTGAAGGTGGCCTTTAGTTCTGTTAATTGAGATCTGCTGTGGATAAAATTAAATAACAGCAGCTTGGACAAAAGAAAACCTCTGTATCTGATTCAAGCATTATATTTAAACATATAACTAAATATTGAACTGACCCCATTTGTGATTTTAACTAAACCTACATCTAAATGAGTCATGCAGGAGTATATTCTGGCCTCTTGTTTGTTTACCTTTTAGAATAATGACACTTTGTACCCCATCAACTTTCTGAGCTCTTCAAGTATACCAGAATCAAAGTGGTGGTCCCCAGGAATGAGATGAGATGAGATGTACTGTATTAATATTCTATCCACACAGAAAACAATTGGTCATGGACTTCAGAATGTGTGTTAGTGGGGTTACTTTGTGGTTTCTATTCTAAGCAATTTTGACTTGGCAAGGAGCAAGAGGAAAGCCAGAATTTGCTATGGAGGAGGAAAAAAAAAAACCTCTTTCTATTTATAAATAGTTGGGATATTTAAATTATGCTGTGTTTAAATTTTGCTTACACATATGCAGAACCATGCACACTTGGTAGAATCTATTTAGCACACTGATACAACTGTTTATTGTGCTGTGGGAAGAAAACAAATTAACCAAGAAATGTATAATGTCACAACTGCAAATTCATAGCTAACTTGGGGAAGAGAGAAACAAGGTACAATTAATGCTACTGCCCCTTCCCACTGTCTTGGATGAGCTCCTGCTTGAACTGAGATCTCCAAGAACTCTTAAAAGAGCCCATCTGCTTTTCCCCTTTCTAATGACTAAAGGGGTTTGCTTGGCCAGCAGTGATACATAAGATTGTTCCATCAGCCACCTATTATGTCTTCATTATATTTGCTCTTTGGTTACCTTTGGTTTTGGAATTAAAAATAATTCCAATTAGTTTGAATATGTTCAGAGCCTTCTTGAGTGCTTATGCTTGTCTAACAGACTCACTTTGCAAGTGGAATGAGGCATAGAGGCTTGTTGTTGTTGGGTGTGTGTGTTATGTTTAATGGAATCACCTCAATGGTTTTAAATCACTCCACAATGTGCAAAGTAATTTAAAATTACTGGAGTGCTTCCAATTTTTATTAGTCCTTGAATTTGGAAGTGACTCAGGGTCTTTGGGGCATGTGCAGTGCACTGTGACTTACAATTACTAAACCCTTGTGGGTTTTTTCTCCCTCTCTCTCCCCCCCCCCTTTGGAAAACTGCTGTGTTTTTCAATCACCAGAAGCAACTGAGCTTATCACAAAAGAAAGGCAAGGGGGAGCAGAGGAGAAATTTGGTTTTAAATACATTATATACAACATCCTAACAATTGTATTAAGATATCAGTGGGCTCCCAATCAAATGAAAACTCATTTTATTTGACTTGTCTTAAGCTTTGTCTGGACCCAATCCTAACTAAACACATCCATTCAGTAAGGAGCAGACCCAATTTTCTTGGATTTGTCTGTAGTCACCTACCATTTTGAGAATTATTTTATTAAATAATGTAATAATTTAAGTATGGATTAACAAGTCTTCTTCAATTAGTACATTAGAAAGATCTCACAAAGTTAAAATAATGAAGCATGAAATTACAATTCTATCAATTTTGGATGAATTTTATATTTTATCTCAATAACAACAGGCTATACGATATAGTGTTTTAGACATATGATAAATTTGTATATGTATAATACCTGTCTCTTTTTTTACATTTTAGTAGATGTTTTGTGTTTTCTATAGAATCAAGATCACATGAAGAGTTAATACCACTTTACAATGCCTTGGTAAGGCCACACTTGGAATACTGCATCCAGTTTTGGTCACCGCGATGTAAAAAAGATGTTGAGACTCTAGAAAGAGTACAGAGAAGAGCAACAAAGATGATTAGGTGACTCGAGACTAAAGCATATAAGGAACGGCTGCTGGAATTGGGTATGTCTAGTTTAATGAAGAGAAGGACGAGGGGGGACATGATAGCAGTGTTCCAATATCTCAGGGGCTGCCACAAAGAAGAGGGTGTCAAGCTATTTTCTAAAGCGCCTGAAGGCAGGACAAGAAGCAATGGGTGGAAATTAAGCAAGGAGAGAAGCAACCTAGAACTAAGGAGAAACTTCCTGACAGTTAGAACAATTAACCAGTGGAACAACCTGCCTCCAGAAGCGATGAATGCTCCAACACTGGAGGTTTTTAAGAAGAGACTGGACAGCCATTTGTCCGAAATGGTATAGGGTTTCCTGCCTGAGCAGAGGGTTGGACTAGATGACCTCCAAGGTCCTTTCCAACTTTACTATTATTATTATTATTAATCGTAGATGAATTTAAAAAACCTAAAAATTCTTTTGTTCCATGTTTTGAATTTAGTGGTTTTTTTTTTACTTCTACCACTCTCATTTCTTTCATATAGGGAAGAAGCTATTTTATTCTATCTTGTGTAATTAAAATTTGGTGCTCCTCAGGGGGGGATTCATCCTCGTTCTCATCGTCCTCGTTAGACTTTATTATATTCCGTTTTCCCTCCGGTTCTTCAAGCCCCACTCCATCTCCATTCCATCCCAAAAAGAGTCTGCTCCCGGTGGGTCGTGACAAACCTAGCCGCAGTTGTCCACTGAAGTTAGTCTGTTGTCGGTCTGGGAGGGAGGAGCTGTCAATAGAAGCTCCATTGGTGTAATTATGCAGGGAGGGGGGCCGGGCAGTATTTTTTTGATTACAAGTTTTTTGATTGGGTCCCCTCCACACGTTAGTACGGTTACTGGCACTCCACATTTTCAGAGCTTGGTGCGCTGCACACAAGTCTACGCGCCGATTGATGGACTACGTTCCTGAAAACCATGCCTCTTTCAGTAGGTGACCTCCTTTTGTCGTATTGTTGGCCAAGATTTGGGCATTCTCAAAATCAAAGCAATGATCGTATTCTGCTACATGGGCCCAAATCTGCGAATGTTGTTCGCCTCGTCTAATAGCCATCCTATGCTCACGTAGACAAGTCTTAAGTCTTTTCGAGGTCTCGCCTACATAATTACTCTGGCACCCCGTGCAGTTGATCTTATAAACTATAGCTGATCTCTCGGCGGTAGGGAGCTGGTCCTTGCGGCGCATCACTTTAGCTCGTAAGGTCTGAGTAGGTTTGTGGGCTACCTGTATATTGTGGGGTGCCAGAAGTCTGGCTGTGGCTTCTGACACATTACTAATGTACGGTAGAGACACCCGTATGGTTCGTATCCGGGGTTCCTCTCCTTGCTGTCCGTTTCAGGGGTCTGATACCATACTGTGTCGCTTAATAAATCTTAGGGGGTACCCATTCATCCGGCATATGCGGAATAGATGTTTCCTTTCTTCTGCCTTAGACTCCATGGTGCTGCAGTGCGATTGCACCCGTTTAAACAAGGTCTTAATGCAGCTGGCTTTATGGGAGGCCGGATGGTTGCTATGGTAGTGGAGGATTCGATCCGTATGAGTGGGCTTCCGATAGACTTTGGTGTTCAAAGTTCCATCTAAGGAACGTTGGACCAATATGTCCAAAAAGGCTATCGAGCCCCAGATCTCCTCCTCCACCGTAAATTTAATGTCCGGATATATTGAGTTTAACACTCCCATAAAGTCAGCTAGATGACACCGTTTGATGACAGCAAAGGTGTCATCAACATACCGTGCCCAAAACTTGGGCTGTTGACGGGTCATGGCCTCGTGTTCTAATTGTTGGAGAACCACTTCTGTCACGACCCGCCGGGAACAGACTCTTTTTGGGACGGAATGGAGATGGAGTGGGGCTTGAAGAACTGGAGGGAAAACGGAATATAATAAAGTCTAACGAGGACGATGAGAACGAGGATGAATCCCCCCCTGAGGATACTACCAGGCACATTATGACAACCCGGTCGCAGTCGAGCAGAGGAAGGCACCCCCCTCTGACATTCTCAACACAAAGCTGCGCAGTGAAACAGCGACTGCAATTAAAGGGGAAGAGCCCCATACGGAGTGAGAATGGAGAATTGGGGATGAGTGGGAATGGTGCTTACCGACAACAGACGGAACAACAAGGCACTGACAATGGGACAATGGCAGAAAACATCCTGAGTGTGTGCAAGGGAGAGAGCATGGAAACGAACAGTAGATTATTCAGGAGAACTCACGGGAAGGAGGAGGGGAGGAGGAATAGCATGGGCTGTGACTATGAGCCTGCGTTACAACCCCGAGGGATAGATAAACAAGATCAAAGTGGTCTTGGGGCTTGCAGGGATATTGGAAGCAATTTAAATAATTGCCCACCCCCGCTCCCTAAGGGAAGCTGTGTGTGGGATGGTGGGGGAGTTATGAGCAGGGGAGGAGAAAAGATCCTGACCCCCAACCGGACCAACCCTGAAACAGCTAATGGAGTAACGTATGACAGAATGCAAATTAGCAATGGAAAGAGGATAGGTGCTGATGTGGGGCGTGTGCTTGGGACTCAACTCGATCAGCTGGGGCAGATGACACATCCAGGAGCCGGAAACAGGCATTAAACAACTGTATATAAGATTTCCCCCAGCGTTTGCCTTTTAACCCTGATGATGTCAAATGTATTTGACGAAAGCTTGGTGGATTAAATTCTATTTTTGATAGATATTCTCTTGGTGATCATTATTTTGACAATATGAATACTCCCAAGAGTCGCATTTTTGTTTTTATTTCTAATCATATATATGTGTGTGTGTGTGTGTGTGTGTATATATATATATATATATATATATATATATATATATATATATATATCTCCTTAATGGTTATAAAAATACGAATCCCGGGCATATTTGTTCAATGATGCAATCTTCGATCTCCGGGAAGAGTATACTCCAGTTATTTATTGTTAAAACCACATTTAAAACAATAAAAACATGACAAATGCAGCGAGATTATTATATGCACAAAAAGGGAAAGGCTTGATGCTAACTACAACAGAGGACTAGTAGTCATAATGATGGAACTTGATGACTAAATTAACTGTTTTGATTAGAGAAAAAAACAATATCTACATTTATGGTCAACTGAAAACCCATATAGACTTTTGCATAAAAGAAAACAATGCACTTGTGATTTGTGGTTTTAATGATTTAGAAAAAAAATGAATAATAGAAAAAAGTGAAGGGTATTTTGTAATCATAGAGAAAGGGATAATTTTGTGATTGCAGAAACTTTCTATTTTTTTTCCTTTTTGATTCTTTCTTTTCTGCACATTTGCTTTTCTTCCCCCTTCTCTCTTTTTTTTATTATTTCTGCTCTTTATTAGTTTCTGTTAGTAAGTCTTTTGTAAAACTTTAATAAAAGAATTACACAAAAGAAAAAAAGAAAGCTAATGGTGCAACGACAGACGGGACACATGTGCGCATTCTTCGCCTGCCTCCTAAGTAAAATAAGCACATGAACGTAGAGAAATTTCTTCTTGTTTACAAGATTTAATTGAAAAAATTATATATAATGAGAATTTCTGTAACATTCTGTTTCCTTTGAAAGAAATCACAAAAGAATGTTTCCTTCCATTAGATTAAAAGCAACTGGTTGGAAAAGTGGCAGAAGGAATGACTGGTATAGCGCTCAGAGACAAACTTTTTGGAAAAGTAGGCAGTAACGATCACAGGATAATTTATATATTTACTTCAGCTAATGCTTCAGTCTGGATCAGGGGTCCAGAAGAAATTAACCTCTGGTTTTATCTGAAATTTGATGGGCTTCTAATTTTTCCAAGAATGCCAACTATTACACAATTATAGAGTTTTAAATTGAGTTTATTTCATTAGATTTCATTTATTTAAATTAGCAAGCTGTCTTCATCTTAATTGGTAGATCTTCCAGTATTAGTCCAGATTTATCATTTCAACATTACTGGCCAAAGACTCACCTGCAGGTTCACCTCCCAAGTTACTTAAACCAAACGAACCACTCACAAAGCTAAGTAATTTCCTGAGTATGTGGACTGTAAGTGGCATTATTAGAATACCTCCAGTGTAATGTCATTCAGCCTGGTCCTTTCTAGTTGTGCTGGCTACAATTCTTAGAATTTCCATGCTTTCTGTAGATTCCAAGGGATGCAGTTTCTACACATCTAGAAGGTACCAAGTTGAGAGAGTTTGGTCTTGGCTCTATCTGTTCTTTTGAATGCTGCATTAAGGCCTGGCTACCACAGGAATTTACCCAAGCAAGTGAAAAGTCAACTTCTTAGCATCACATATCAGCAATCTGCAAAGGAAATGGAATATATATATATATTGTATAGTGCTTATTAAATATTTGATACTCATTGTCCTGGTAATGGAACTGGATTCAAAGATCATTTTCCATTTGTAGCAACAAGGAGCCTGTTCTTAAAAGCAATGAAACTCTGGTTTAACAAATAAGCTAATCAATGAACAAGCTGAATTTATTTGGAGGTGGGGGGAACAACCCATGCTTTAATTTTTAAAAAAATACAGTTTGCCCATTCTGGTTTCCTGCCTTCAACTGGGCCGATAAAACTTTCAATATAGTTAATGCTGTTTAGCTGAACAGATCCGACAAATGCACCATTTAGATTGAAAGAAAAGTTTCCATTAGTGATTGGAAAGCAGCTCTATGCCTGCTCAGCTAGTAATTTTCTGCAAAGCCAGCACCATATGCTAGAAGCAGAAGGAGATGTTGGAATACACTGCTTGGCTCAAATATGATAATCCCTAGTATGCCTTTTCCCGTTAGAGTCATGGTTTCTAGTAACTGCTGCAGATATTCAGGGGGCAAGGAGACATATAGGAAATGGTTCGTATAGAATTTGGCCAGAGACATGCCAAGTATTTATTATTACTACTTGCTGGTTAGTTATTTAAAATGTTACTCAGCCATCTTCCATGAAAAGAATCCAGGGCAGTGGAGAACAGTGTGAATAAAACTATTCATACAAACATTGCAAGAGAGTTTAAATTAAAAAGGAAAACAAAAGCCCACTCTGACAATGTTCTGATAAAATAAAAGAGCAGGAAATGAAGGGAGTTAGAGAAACATCAGGAGAAGCACAGCATTTTCTTTTTTAAAAATATACTACTTGCTTGGATAAATACGATGGTCTTCACCAGGCGCCAAAATATTATATCATTATCCCTCAGGAGAACCTTCTAATGCTAGGAAAGGTGGAAAGAAAATGAAGACAGAGACCAGCAGCAAGGTGGATCAACTCCATTATGGTGGCATTAAATGCATCATTGAAAGAATTGAGGACCAAGTTAGGGGCCAATCATTATGGGAAAAAAATCTGTCTATGTGGTTGCAATCTATGTGGTTCACTTGATGACACAAAGTCAATCAATTAAAAAGATTTGCAGTGCTTAAAGTCTTCCTGTTTAATGCAGTAAGCGATAGGCAGCAGGCTTGGGCATGGTTGAAAAATAATATTTTAAAAAATGCTTCAGTGCAATTCCAGACCAATGTTTGCTGGCACTTTGTTGAAGACACCTATCATTTTGCAAGCTGGGTGAATCTGAAAATAAATTTGTGCCTGCTTTGAATCACATTAGTTTAGTTAATTTTTTTTTAAAGCAGCTGTATTTCTTTTCCAGAATTGCTTGAAAGTGTGAGAAATGGCCTCCTTTGAAGAATCTAAATACTTTTATAGAAGATCTCTTCCTGCCTGCCACCCCTGCCCCAGCCCCAACCATGGCCAGGTTTGTGTTTGGCAATGATCTTCCTACCCTTAAGTGGAGATACCAAGAGATTGAATTTTAGATCTTTACTCAGTGAGGGAGGACTACTGCTTTTCAGAGAATGACTTACATCATGCCATGTTTATTGACTGACATACTTTTATAGTAGAGGTGTGTCACTTTCAGGGCCTGTACAGGGTTGCACTCAGTTTCTACGTAGGGAGGGAAAGAGAGAGAGAGAAGAGAAAAGAAAAAAAAGAAAGGAAATGAAATATAGGTAGGCAGAGATTAATGTGACAATAGTTTAATTTCTATTTCCCATTCAACAGTTTTAAAAATAAAGAGTAAGATTGCCAGTAGATTTGTACCCAGTGGTGGGATTCAAATATGTGAACAACCAGTTCTCTATGTGGATGCCACTTCTAGAAGTCCATTCTGGGCCTGGGCAACAAAAAATTAGCTACCGGTTCTGCTGAACTGGTGCGAACTGGCAAATCCCACCACTATTTTCACCTCAATGAGCATAGAACTGCAAGTAAAAAGAACATTTCAGAAAGAAAAAAAAAAGTTTGAACGTTACTTTGATCTATCTACTAGCTCTCCAAAACAGATCAGTGGCAGTGGGAGGGATGTTGTCCAGAAATAAACTGAATGGAGCTATGCAATCCTAGGAAGGGTTAATACTGTGCTAAAGAAAGCTCTCATTCTAATAGGCAGGGTACTCTGATGCACTGCTGGGTCAGCACTGTAATTAAGAAAATTGCCTTTAGGGTGCTTGTTTGGTATTGCTATTATCATCTTTTTTCATCTTTTTAACAAGAGTAAACTACTTGAAGATGTCCCCATTTACTCTTTTTGCTTCTAGTAACCTCTGAACCCATCAAGCTGGCAACTCCTCCAGCATCTAATGGCCTAAATGAGTTTAGTTATTGTCTGGTTCAACTCTAAAATCTTTCACTTTTTTTTTTGACCTCTAGCCCTATTCCCATCCCAACTCTATTATTTTCATAGCTATCGCTAATGTTGCATTCTGGACAATCAAACTCTAGCTTAGAATAGATAGCAACATAGTCACTATCATAAACATAGGCTTTCTCACACTTAAAATCAAAAGCCACATAAAACGGGAACTGAGCAACGTCTGAACAGATCAAAAAGAAATTGGACACGTTGTGCTGTTCGTATAAACTAGCATATGTAATCAAACAGAAGCAGCACCTTTATAAAATTAAGGAAGAGGAAACAAACATTTTAAAATTAAAGGCTCCAATCTGTTGTATGCTAGAGGCTTTACAAGCAATAGGCAAATTTATATCAAACTTTAAGTCATTTGGTGATGCCCTATAAGAGGCCCAGAAAATATATGGCCTAGATTTACATGGGACCATTGAAATCAATACAAATATAGGCTACATATAAAATGCAATTGGACATTGAGAGAAAATGGAATGAGCCAAAGAAATTGTACCGGTTTGTTTTTTCTACATGCCTCCAGGGTTGCCATTCTCATCCTTTGCTTATAGTAGAGTAAATTCATTCAGAGTTCTTTATTTACTTATTTGAATTTATTATTTTTGTACAGTACATTTAATTTGAATAAATAGATAAGATATAGTTTGCCTTTGATTTCAACAGAGCCTAGGCATATTCAAGACAGTTGAGTTGTTTTGCTGTGTACAAGGCTTCAAGGAAGCAAAATATCTGTGGCAACTGTGGGCAGTTGTGAGGTCCCCTAAAACAACAGCTGTCCCCACTTTTAAAAAGCATATAAAATGGGCACCAGGAAAGCACCCCTTTCTAATTGTCAGGGAAGAAAGCCAATAAATGGACAGATGGGGGAATGCTGAAATGGGAAAAGAAGGAAATGAAAAGAAAGGAGTGAACAATCTGCCAAAAAAGCATCAGAAAGGGATAAGATGAACATCTGATTGAGTATTTGGTCCTCAGATCTTGCATTTCTGTTGCTCATTCTATGGCTAATCAAGACTCCTACTGTAAATGTTCTTCTTTTCTCATCTTTCACTGCTGCTTTGTGCTTTCTTTGCATATTCTGCATGTAGCTATATCTTTAAGTGTTTCAGTACTGATGCTGTGTATTTTTCCAAGCATTTCTAAGCATCATTAATTGACTTTTAATCATTGTGAAAGGCATTTAGAAAAGCAGGATAGACCATTCTTCAGTCCTCCATGTACATGAAACTGGATACAAATCAATCAGATGCCAACACATGATAAGCCTGTATTAAATTCCACAAAAAGCATTTCACAGAATAGAGGTAATCCTTGAATGCATGTCTACTTAAAAAGACGTCCCAATGACTGGAACAAGAGTTAATCCCAGGTATTTAAGTATATGACTGTAATGGTAGTAAGGAAGGAACATGTAGTAGCTCTAAATGTTACCTGAAATACCAGATTGCTAGACACTGACTAAAAATAAAAATCAACTGCTTAGGAAAAGTAGTAAAGATTATTAGAAAAAAATATACTTGCCCATACCTCAACAAAAATAAAAAAGAAAGAGAATCTCTCTCTGTGTGTGTCTTTCTCTGTCTCTCAGTGTGTTTGTCTGTGTGTGTATGTGATTTTCAACAACGACTGATTAAAAAAAAGCAGTTCACAAAGTGACATTTATGCCAGTGAACAGAGGAGCACAATGCAGATTTATACAAAGAAATAAGACCTAAGTCTTTCATTTCTTGGCAATATTTTTTGAAACTGTTCCTTTGTTTCCCTTCCTGGGTAGAAACTGAATAAAATTCATTTCTGCCTGCACAGGGTCCTAGGGTACATGTGACTAACTTTAGTGTTAGGACAAAGGTTTAATTTCTTCTGTGCCTACAAGGTTAGCAGCTTTCATAATTTGTGAGAAACCTCCATTTTGATAAAAGAAAATGGTAATCCAGAATAGGACGCAAACACTATTCTTTATTTGATAGTCATCTTGTTCCCAGGTTTATCCAGAGAAGTGCTCAGCCATGTTAAAGCCATGATGCGCTAGAGGATAAAAACCCTTTCCCTGTAATGATCTCAAAAGAGGAGCAAACACAACATCTCTGCATCTGAGATAAATCATCCACATCTGAGAGCATAAAATCAAACTTCCTTTCTACTTTCTTTGCTGTGAAAAAAAAATTATGAGCCTTTGAAATGTTTTAAATCTATTGCATTTCCAAATGACTGCTGAAAGTTCTAGTGAGCCAAAACGAATTATTAGCTAATAATTACAATATCATGCAAGCCCAAAGGTATTTTTTCATCAGGCAACTGGACTTTTTTGTTTTTCTTTGAAGATGTTTCACTTCTCATCCAAGAAGCTTCTTCGGCTCTGACTGGATGGTGGGGAATGGAAATATTTATACTCCTTGCAGACAGCTGGTCATTTGTATTCTTTTAGAGAATCACTGAGGCCATCTGGAGGTTTATCTCTGTTGTCAGGGTCACCTAAGTAGTGCAACTGGGTGTGGAGTCTTCTTGGAACTGCTGTAAGGACTGTGTTGTAGACTGGAGATAGATGATGTTGTCAACAGAGGTGGAGGGATATGATAGCCAACTATACTAAGATCGAAAAACCCAGAATCATGGATCTCATCGTTCTCTGCTCCATTACCTACTTTCAGTTTAATGGACAAATATACCAATAAATCAGAACCCATATATAACCAAAAGTATGGATCCAGTATATGGATGACACCTTCATCATAAGAAAAAAAACAACTACAGGAAACAAATAAAACAATCAAGAATATCTTCAAGAATTTTAAGGGATAAAATTTACAAGAGAAGAAGAAAACAACAATACACTACCCTTCCTGGATATCCTTATCAACAGAGGAAATGATAATGAATACCTACTCAACTTTATCAAAATGTGTTTGACCACTCAACCCACTCTAGCACAACCAACACATGCTATGAAAAGGCTCACACTATTATTATACAACAAAAACATCTGAGAAATAATCAGCAGACTATTACAACCAGACAGCATCACTGTAGCACACAAACCAAATAAAGCCCTCCAAAACATCTTAAACAAACCAAAAGACACAGTAGCCCAAGAAGGAAGGTGCTCTGGAGAATAGGTTGACTCCCTCTTCTTTATGGCAACCCCTGAGATACTGGAAGACTGGTCCTTCTCTTCATTAAACTTTGTTGTTGTTAATTGTGAAGTCGTGTCTGACCCATTGCGACCCCATGGACAATGTTCCTCCAGGTCTTCCTGTCCTCTACCATCTTCTGGAGTCCATTTAAGTTCACACCTACTGCTTCAGTGACTCCATCCAGCCATCTCATTCTCTGTCGTCCGCTTCTTCTATTGCCCTCAATCTTTCCCAGCATTAGGCCCTTCTCCAGTGAGTCCTTCCTTCTCATTAGGTGGCCAAAGTATTTGAGTTTCAACTTCAGGATCTGGCCTTCTAAAGACAGTCAGGGTTGATCTTTTCTAGGACTGACCGGTTTGAATGCTTTGCAGTCCAAGGGACTCGCATGAGTCTTCTCCAGCACCATAGTTCAAAGGCCTCAATTCTTTGGCGCTCAGCCTTTCTTATGGTCCAACTTTCACAGCCATACATTGCAACTGGGAAAACCATGGCCTGGACTATACGTACTTTTGTTGGCAGGGTGATGTCTCTGCTTTTTAGTATGCTGTCTAGATTTGCCATAGCTTTCCTCCCCAGGAGCAAGCGTCTTTTAATTTCTTGGCTGCAGTCCCCATCTGAGGTGATCTTGGAGCCCAGAAAAATAAAATCTGTCACTACCTCCATTTCTTCCCCATCTATTTGCCAGGAATTGAGAGGGCCGGATGCCATGATTTTGGTTTTCTTAATGTTGAGTTTCAAGCCAACTTTTGCACTCTCCTTCTTCACCCGCATCAAGAGGCTCTTTAGTTCCTCTTCACTTTCTGCCATTAGAGTGGTATCATCTGCATATCTTAGGTTGTTGATATTTCTCCCGGCAATCTTAATTCCAACTTTTGATTCATCTAGCCCTGCCTTTCTCATGATATGCTCTGCATATAAGTTAAATAGGCAGGGCGACAGTATATAGCCTTGCCGGACTCCTTTTCCAATTTTGAACCAATCAGTGGTTCCGTGTCCAGTTCTCACTGTTGCTTCTTGACCCGCATATAGGTTTCTCAAGAGACAAATGAGATGGTCTGGTACTCCCATCTCTTTAAGAACTTGCCACAATTTGTTGTGATCCACACAATCAAAGGCTTTTGCATAGTCAATGAAGCAGAAGTAGATTTTTTCTGGAACTCCCTAGCTTTCTCCATGATCCAGCGTATGTTGGCAATTTGATCTCTAGTTCCTCTGCCTCTTCGAAATCCTGCCTGTACTTCTGGTAGTTCTCGATCCACATACTGCTGGAGTCTAGCTTGTAGGATTTTAAGCATAACTTTACTAGCATGTGAAATGAGTGCAATGGTGCGATAGTTTGAACATTCTTTGGCATTGCCTTTCTTTGGAATTGGAATGTAAACTGACCTTTTCCAATCCTGTGGCCACTGCTGAGTTTTCCAAATTTGCTGGCAGATTGAGTGTAGCACTTTTACTGCATCGTCTTTTAAGATTTTGAATAGCTCAGCTGGAATACTGTCACCTCCACTAGCTTTGTTGTTGCTCAGATTTTCTAAGGCCCATTTCACTTCACATTCTAGGATGTCTGGTTTGAGGTCAGTGACCATCTCATTGTGGTTATCTGGGACGTTAAGCTCATTCTTGTATAGTTCTTCTGTGTAGTTTTGCCATCTCTTCTTAATCTCTTCTGCCTCTGTTAGGTCCCTGCCATTTTGGTCCTTTATCATGCCCATCTTTGCATGAAACGTTCCCTTCATATCTCCAATTTTCTTGAAGAGATCTCTGGTCCTCCCTATTCTGTTGTTTTCTTCTATTTCTTTGCACTGTTCATTTAAGAAGGCATTCTTATCTCTTCTAGCTACTCTCTGGAATTCTGCACTCAATTGGGTGTATCTTTCTCGTTCTCCTTTGCCTTTCACTTCCCTTCTTTCCTCAGCTATTTGCAAAGCTTCCTCAGACGGCCATTTTGCTTTCTTGCATTTCTTTTTCTTTGGGATGGTTTTAGTTGCCACCTCTTGTACAATGTTGCGAACTTCCATCCATAGTTCTTCAGCCACTCTGTCTATCAGATCTAATTCCTTAAATCTATTTGTCACCTCTACTGTATATTCATCAGGGATACGATTTAGTTCATACCTGAGTGGCCTAGTGCTTTTCCCTACTTTTTTCAATTTAAGCCTAAATTTTGCAACAAGAAGCTCATGATCTGAGCCACAGTCAGCTCCTGGTTTTTACTGACTGTATAGAGCTTCTCCATCTTTGGCTGCAGAGCACATAGTCAATCTGATTTCTATGTTGACCGTCTGGTGATGTCCATGTGTAGAGACGTCTCTTGGGTTATTGGAAAAGAGTGTTTGTTATGACCATCATATTCTCTTGACAAAATTCTATCAGCCTGTTCCCTGCTTCATTTTGTACTCCAAGGCCAAACTTGCCTGTTATTCCAGTTATCTTTTGGCTTCCTACCTTAGCATTCCAATCCCCCATGATGATAAGGAATCATTTTTTGGTGTTAATTCTATAAGGTGCTGTAGGGCTTCATAGAACCGGTCAATTTCATCCTCTTCAGCACCAGTGGTTGGGGCATAGATTTGGACTATTGTGATATTGAAAGGTTTGCCTTGGATTTGAATTGAGATCATTCTGTCATTTTGGGGATTGTATCCCATTATTGCTTTTCCTATTCTTTTATTGACTATGAAGGCTACTCCATTTCTTCTGAGGGATTCTTGCCCACAGTAGTATACCTGATGGTCATCTGAGTTAAATTCACCCATTCCTGTCCATTTTAGTTCGCTGATTCCTAAGATGTCAATGTTCAGTCTTGTCATCTCTTTTTGACTACGTCTAGCTTGCCTTGATTCATGGATCTTACATTCCAGGTTCCTATGGAGAAAAAAATCTTTACAGCATCGGACTTTCCTTTCACCACCAGATATATCCACAGCTGAGCATCCTTTCGGCTTTGGCCCAGTCGCTTCATTCTTTCTGGCGCTACTAGTACTAGCCCTCTGCTCTTCCCCAATAGCATGTTGGACACCTTCCGACCTGAGGGGCTCATCTTCCAGCGTCATATCTTTTTGCCTTTTAGTACTGTCCACGGGGTTTTCATGGCAAAGATACTGGAGTGGTTTGCCATTTCCTTCTCCAGTGGATCACATTTTGTCAGAACTCTCTGCTATGACCTGTCCATCTTGGGTGGCCCTGCACGGCATAGCTTATAGCTTCATTGAGTTACGCAAGCCCCTTTGCCATGACAAGGCAGTAATCCATAAAGGGGTTCATTAAACTAGACTAGTCTAGTTCATTAAACTAGACTTACCCAATTCCCAGCAACCGTTCCTTATATGTTTTAGCCTCCAGTCCCCTAATCAACTTTGTTGCTCTTCTCTGTTCTTTTTCTAGAGTCTCAACATCTTTTTGACATTGCAGCCCCCAAAATTGGATGCAGTATTCCAAGTATGGTTTTATCAAGCCATTATAGAGTAGTATTAACACTTCACGTGATCTTGATTCTATTCCTCTATTAATGCAGGACTGTGTTAAATGGGAGAGTAAGAAACTTGAACACAATTGCAAGCTTCAGTTATTCTAGGTTACTATAATGAAAAGTATTCCTGGAATTCTTGCTGGGCTTGTTTCATTGACCTGGCTTACTTTGAAGGGCTGACTGAAAGATAGAAAATACCTAATCATTTAGGTGAGATGTTATAAATAAAGTGATTGAAAATCATTGATATGTTAGATAAATAACATATTAAAATGGATAATGACTTATGAAGTGACGCTACTATACAATGATCAAACATACCTGGAATCTAATTTAAACGCCTATTCTTAGGATTTCTCTAACTCAGGCAAGGATGCTATTGATGCCATCAACTATTTTAGAATGCTATTTAAAAAAAATACCGTATGAGTCCTGATCCTTATTTGTTTTATTGCCTATTATTTGTTTTAGTGCCTATTACCTGTTTTATTGTTCTATATTTTCTGACATTTGAACCAAGTTTTTTAACTTAGCTCTTAAGGGGAAACCTAAGTGGTTTGATATGCAAACAATTGATTTTCTATCCAGGTCCAGCAACAAAAGAATCCTATTGGCAGTGGCTGGATTTGCCTTGTCAGCTTTTAAAGTTTGGACTCATTTTTTATCCTTTCAGCAGTTCAACAAATAAACCAGATTTATAGATGTTATGAGTACTTTCTCTCCTGTAACCATTCTGCCTTTTTGTAACCTGTGATAACTGATGGCTATTTTTTTTTTCAGTTATAACCTAGGGCTGTAACAATAAAATCTGTGTGAATGGTTTCTGATTAGCCAGGATGCCTAGTATTCAGAAAGATGCTGATTGACTATTTTGACTCTGTTCAAAATCCACCTGTCAATTTTAGCCCTTGGCAAGACAACAAAATAACTTCAGAAGTTTTATCTCCCATTGCCCAAAGCGGTGACCTTTCTAACCCGGGTTTAGGTGGATGGACAATAGATTGTTAAAAGAAGGAAGACATTTCTCCTTAAGGAATGTGCCCTAATGCTCCAATAAGGGATGTATCCTGGGAGTCAGACCGAATGACTCTGGGAATTTGTTTCAATCATATGGGATATGGACTGTTGCTTTGTTACATGACCATCTATTTGGAGAATTTGCCTTATTGCTGACCTGTTGATCTCTAGCATCAGGCTAGGAACCTCCAGCTATTTCCCTCCATATAAGCTCCAGTGTTAACAAGGATTAGTTTCCAAACTCTTATAAGATTACTTTGCATTTGGCTTGCAATGTTTCTGCCAAGCAGGGGCTATAAAGCAGGAATTTACACTATCAATAATTAGGGTGCTTTAAACAAAATTAAAGTAGTGTCATTTGTGGTGTCTGAATGACTAAAATACATACTGTAATAGATCTGGCCTTGGAGGGAAATAATATTAAATCTAACTTCAGCTTTTAAGGCGGGAATGGGGTGTGGTGGGGCAGGGCTTTTGAGCCTTTTCTGATTATTAGTGAGTTGTATCATTTTTTCATTTTGAGGACAGACACAAAAAAAACTAGCTGATATTATTTATCTGGCCAAACACTATTAGTTTTCTCAAACACTATTAGTTTCATTTGCTTTTGAAGACATTACCAAACCACCAGATGTGATTAGCAATCTAGTGGACGTTGAGTTGAGTAGGAATAGTTGCAAGATGGACTGTATCATAGCAGATAAAGTAGAAACATGAAAGCCATTTTGGTGTATTCATAAGACACCAGGATAGAAACTGAGAGACTATGAGTTCTAGTCCCACTTTAGGCAAAAAGCCAGCTGGGTGACTTTGGGTCAGACCTAAGCCTAGGAAGGAAACAATAATAATAGTAAAGTTGGAAGGGACCTTGGAAGTCATCTAGTCCAACCCCCTGCTCAGGCAGGAAACCCTATACCATTTCGGACAAATGGCTGTCCAGTCTCTTCTTAACAAAACACTTCTGAAAACTTTGCCAGAAAACTGCAGGGATGTGTTCAGGCAATTGCAGGAGTTAAACACTGACCCAAAGGTACATACCCACACAGCAGAAACATGCTCCAATAGGCTAGGTCTGAGGGAATTAAGAAAAAAAAAAACAGGCCTTTTATTCAACAGAATCAGAGCTCAGGTTTTGGGGGAGAAGGTCAAATTCTTAATGTAAAAGTTGAGTGGTATCCTCAGCAAACCAGAATGATGCCAAAAATATATCATAAACATGACACCCTTATAAATTTTGTCCTTCTGTCTGACAGAAGTATGTAACTTCTGATATTTGTGTAATAAATTACTCAGACATGTTGTCAATTGCTTCTCACTTAGACACTCTTTTATTCATACATTGTCCTCCCACCAAGTTTAACCAAACTAAATGCACTATCAGCTAAAATAGGACCTAAGAGACAAATAAAAGCTAATACAATCCTGGGTTGTATAAACAGGCATAGAATCAAGATCACGCGAAGTATTAGTACCGCTTTACAAAGCCCTAGTAAGACCACACCTGGAATACTGCAGCCAATTTTGATCACCATATCACAAAAAAGATGTCAAGAGTTTAGAAAAAAATCAGGGAAGAGCAACTAAGATGATCAAAGACCTGGAGGCTAAAGCATAAGAAGAACGGCTGCAGGACTTGGGTTTGGCTAGTCTAAAGAAAAGAAGAAATAGGGGAGACATGATAGCAGTGTTTCAGTATCTGAGGGGCTGCCACAAGGCAGAAGGGGTCAGGTTGTTCACCAGAGCACCAGAGGGCAGGACAAGAAACAATGGTTGGAAACTGATCAAGGAGAGAAGCAACCTGGATTTAAGGAGAAACTTCCTGACAATGAGGACAATCAACCAGAGGAACAGCTTACCCCCAAAAATCATGGGTGCCCCATCACTGGACATCTTTAAAAAAAGACTAGACAATCACCTGTCTGAGATGGAGAAGGTTCTCCTGCTTAAGCGGGGGGCTGGACTAGAAGACCTCCAAGGTCCCTTCCAGTTCTATTCTATTCTATTCTATTCTATTCTATTCTATTCTATTCTATTCTATTCTATTCTATTCTATTCATAATAATAATAATAATAATAATTACAATAACAATAATAACAACAACAACAATAATAACAATAATGATAATGATAATAAATAATAAAGTTGGAAGGGACCTTGGAGGTCATCTAGTCCAACTCCCTGCTCAGGCAGGAAACCCTATACCATTTCGGACAAATGGCTGTCCAGTCTCTTCTTAAAAACTTCCAGAGTTGGGGCATTTACCGCTCCTGAAGGCAGGTTGTTCCACTGGTTAATTGTTCTAACTATCAGGAAGTTTCTCCTTTTAGGTTGCTTCTCTCCTTGATTAGTTTCCATCCGTTGCTTCTTGTCCTGCCTTTAGGTGCTTTGGATAATAGCTTGACTCCCTCTTCTTTGTGGCAGCCCCTGAGATATTGGAACACTGCTGTCATGTCCCCCCTCGTCCTTCTCTTCGTTAAACTAGACATACCCAATTTCAGCAGCCATTCCTTATATGTTTTAACCTCCAGACCTCCATTCTATTCTATTCTATTCTATTCTAGTATTGCCACCCATGTCACAGGGTCCTGTCCCTTTTGATAAAAAATGTGCAAATCTGTAACTGGGATTGAGGATTTACTACTAAACACTGCCAGATGTAATGAGATGGCAAAGGTAGCCAGGAGACTAATTCTAGGCACAGGCCAAGTCAGGCTTGTCATTATCATCTAACCTTAGGAAGTTTCCTATAGCTTTCACTGTTGCAGACCTTTAGTAAGTCTAATAAAGTATTGCCCCTGAATTGCACATGCAGGTAAATGTCATCCCTTCATGTCTGAGTCACAGCAGACCTACAAATGTCTACTTTGAATTAGAAAGTTAACTACAATTGCTGACAGCTGCCTGAGCCTCTGGCTGTGGACTAGATTATTAGCAGGCATGAGTGAAAAGATTAGATAGATAGATAGATAGATAGATAGATAGATAGATAGATAGATAGATAGATAGATAGATAGACAGACAGACAGACAGACAGACAGACAGACAGACAGACAGATAGATGATAGAGATAGAGATACAGATACAGATACAGATAAAGATAGATAGCCTATGGAATCTAAAATGCTTAGTTTAAAACAAAAACTTTGCGTGTACTTACAGTACATGGCTCAGAGGATTAGAAACTGATGCCCAAAGATTTTTCACTGCAGACTCTGTTTAATGAGAACTGACTGGAAGCAGCCATTTTAAAAGGCAACCCCCGTTATTTATTAAACTAATTGTTCTTGTTTATTTATTAAACTAATTGCACTGTTTTGCCATTGGGAATTGCATTCTCGCTGCTACTCCCTAATCTGAATCCTGAGCATCATCTTCAATGTTTTAGTTCAGTAATTGGAGAACCTTCTGGTGCATTATTGCTGCACAATACATTATTACCATCATAAACAAAATATTGTGGCTCCTAGATCATAAAAACAGTAGGTAGGTGATGAGAGCACAGAATCTAAAGTGGCATTGCAGCATCATCGTTCCAAATTTTCTTCTCTCGAAGCCCACTTTTCACATTTTTTTATTTATTAGCAGATTGCTGTTGGTATTAATTTAATGAAAAAAAATTAAAAACATCTATTCCAATATGATTTTCATAAAGTTTCAAGTATACTTTATTAATTCTGTAGGATACTAGCCAACACTAACTTGCTCATAGGTAAATTCCAATAAAATAAATGTAAATTAGTTACAAATTATTAGTTACCTATGCACAACATGCCATAGTCTAACATAAATAAGAGATAAATAAGATATCAGGGTTTTTGTGGCCTCCTCCTCCTCTCCTCCTCCTCCTCCTCCTCCTCCTGTTTTTATATATTTTGGTGGTGAACATACCTAATGCTCCCGCCTCCTATTTTCCTTACAGCCCTCTAAGGCAGAGTTACCCAATCTTTCTAGGTTGGTGGCCTGGAAAGGGGGGGAGGGGAAAAAAGGGGATGATTTTGTGGGAGGGTCAGGTGCATGTGCGTGTGTGCACACGCGCAAATGCCAATGATGTTTGTGGTGACGCTCTCGCAAATGGGGCAATGAGCACAAGTGGAGACGTGCGGGCACACCGGCTGGCCACTCATGCAGCTCAGTGGCGATTAGGCCATGGCTCAGTAGTGGGCAGCAGCCCACAGGTTGGGGACCTCTGCTCTAAGGTTCCTGTGCAACAAATTCCTTCATGAATATATGTAAAGTAATATCTTTCTTTCTTTCTTTCTTTCTTTCTTTCTTTCTTTCTTTCTTTCTTTCTTTCTTTCTTTCTTTCTTTCTTTCTTTCTTCTGTTTTTTTTATAAATTCTTGTTGTTAGATCCATCATCCCTATATAGCTGCACATTCGTGATGCAGAATAGAGGAGGGGTCTCTCGGTGTTCCACTTTTCATTTCTGTTCTGCTGCTGCTAAGGTTGAAAACTGGGATAAACAAATATTACTCCTTGGTGACTGTCCATGCTAATTGTTCAGAATATTGTTCCCAGAACTCTAAAAAAAACATTATGCTTTTTGATGTAACTCTAGATGTATAAATAATATAATGTTTTGCTTATTGTTCCTCTCTCTCTCTCTCTCTCTCTCTCTCTCTCCCTCTCTCTCTCTCTCTCTCTCTCTCTCTCTCCCTCCCTCTCTCTTTGCTTTTGACTGTCTTTACTTCCAATTTATCAGTTTCTTAAGTTTGGCTATATTTAAAATTAAAAATGAAATTCATCTGAGTAGCTTCTGTGCTTGCTGTGACCTGGACATAGAAATTGATTGGGTGCAAACTGCAAATTACCCCCAAGTACTTTTTAAACCTCTGTATATATATTTTCTTTTCTCTTTGCAAAAGAAAAAGAAATTAGAAAGAAAAAACATATCTGAGTTATAATAAAAATAAGAATGGTACTCTCCTCAAGGAAAACCATACAGCATGAAATGAAGATTTTAAGAACATAATTATTTACCAATATCCACAGCTTTTGCTAACCTGCCTATTCCAGCTGCTTCTTTAGTGAATCTATCCTCCTTTGTTAAAATAGACCAGGGGTGTCAAGCTGCTGGCCTGCAGGCCAGATGCGTCATGCCAAAACCGCACCTACCCCATTGCTGGCAATGGGGAAAAAGTCACGATATGTCACGACACATCACATGATGTTGCGAGTTTGACACCTCTGAAATAGATGATACTTGAAGAAATTAAATGTCAGCAGTGATTGTCAAGGATCAGTTAGAACACCATTGAAACTCTCCTTGTAACACATAGGGCTGGAACAAAAATGGCAGATGCATGAATGCTTGTGTATCCTTCAAGAGACAGAATGCACATTCTGCCAGAGAGACGTTCCCTGAGGATGGGCTCCAGCACAAGTCCAAAAGCTTGGAAGAATGAATGTCTGGTCACAGTGATTGATCCAGATTGGATCCTGCAGACATAATACCCATACAGTAGTAGTAGTAATATATTACTCATCATTTTCTTATATTTTGACAATATCATTCTTATTTACATTTTGTAACTCTATCTGCTTAAAGCACATCTGAATATTTATAGTCAATTGAGGTCAATTGATAAACACTCAGGTATTTAGGTGGTTTTGCTACAGAATGAATTTCCTTAAATTATATGCCCAAAGGACTTTGGTGGCTTTCCTTTAGAAGTCATGTTTTATCAGAAAAATGTACAGGACAATTGCTCAAGTCCTAAGTTTGGGGTTTGTGTCTTGTACTTTTCTAGCCTGTAGCAATACTACATAGCAGGTGCTGGTTTTGGAAGGCATAGCATCATAAAAGACATCAGATGACAGAGCAAAAAAATAGTCATGAAGTCCTGGAAGGCACATTAATCTTAAGGAAGTAGCAAGTCATATAAAGACCTTGCTAAACACTAATTCATGCTGTGGTCATCATCTCCTTCCTCAACTACAGCAACTTAGTTTTTTTTTCCCCTTCTATAATTTCTTATTAAATCTCAGCCTTCCTTCTTTTCCCAAGTAGTCTGCTAATGCTTTCAAAATCACAAATTCATGGTTTTGTCTTACTGTTCAAACTTGGAGAAAAATCCAGTGCTAACATAGCAGTTTTCCACTTGCTCCAAAGACTTTCCCTCCAACTCCTGCTTTTCTGTACTCCCAGAATTTGCTCTGAGGTTTTGGAGACAGCCCCCCTCCCCAATCCCATCCAAAACAAATTTAGAAGACAATACAAAGGAATTGCAGCCATCTTTTCTCTTGGCTCAAACCCAAATCTGTAGATGATGATTAATCATTGGGTTCCTCTGTGATTTGTATGTTTTCTGAAGTAGCCCCTTCTTGTGTGTTTATGCAACTCTGTAAAGGTATTCTAAGAATTCATTAAAACTTACATGTTGAATATGGCTTTACAATTTACTTTTTAAAATAAAGTATGTGACCATATTTCTGATAATATTACCCCCCTCCCCATCCAGCTCCTAGGCATGGGAAAACTGGAGAAAGAAGAGGAAAACAAATTGGAGGTCTGGGGTGGAGAAGAAACAGATTGAGAGCAAAGTTATCCTGAAGGCAAAGGCATTGAGCATAATAGGAAATGGGGCTGCATATAGTAAATGAAGCAACAATTAATTGTGAATTAGTTTTATGACATCCCGCCACTGTATGATCCAGACAGCAGACCAGTTTGGGAAAGCAATATTTATGAATCAAAGACAACTTATTTGACCCATATGTTGAAACAGTATTTGGTTTATTTAAACCCACTGTCTGTATGACAGATTGTGGAATTGCTACTGAGATAATTGTATCTGCATTGATTTAAGGCAATATAAAAAGTTCAAATTTGTTCATTCACATGTGGAACATTATAATACAATGCTGGAGAATACAAAGGATGAACACAGAAAAATGATCTACTCCTTCAAAATAAGAGAAGGACTTCACTGGTAAATCAAAGATGAACAAAGCATCCTTTTAAATACCATTTTACATTTTGACTTACAGATTATAATCCTATAGCAACAGCACAATATGCAGCTCTCAAATTATAGTGCGGGAAAATGCGTGTGGCCCAAAGACATGTACTGTACATGGAATCTAATAATTCAAAATTAATGCCAAAGGATTAATTGGCTGGTTAATTAATGGAAGAAACAAAAGCCAGCAACAAATAACTCGGAGACAGAAGGCGTTCACACAGATGGATGAGCAAGCAGCAAAATGCCAGATGAAACCCAAAACTGATAACCACAAGGTTATAAAATAGAATATTAACCAAGCAAACACATTGTTGATCTCTAAATTATCCATTCCACCTTGTGAAGGAGTTGGAGGCCTTATGTTGTTGTCATTGTTGCTGTTGTTTAATTCCGAATGCACATTCAGAAGATTTGACCAATTCAAAAGAAAAAGAATACAGAGAAAGTATAAGCAGCACGATATGCAACATTTTAAAATATTCAGGAATTCTGCATTTGATATCCAGAATTATCAAATGTGCTTTTCTTGATGGATATTTTTATAGCCCACAATTCAGAGAGGCAGTCAGAGATCAAGTATTGGCATCTCAGCTGGATTCCACTATATTGTGTGGAATATCTTTCTTGGCCTTCTTTTGCAGGGCCAAGCCAAAAATAAGGAGGGAGGGAGAGGGAGGAGGAAAGAATTTCTTTGGCAAGCCACAATGGCAAATCTAATGAAAGTCTGCTATCACCGTATCCTATGAGAGCCAAAACAGTGAGCAAGCAATTGTAATTGTAAGCATGGCATCCATCTACTGTATCATTTCTCACCATTAAAATAAGAGATTGAGATGGATGAAATTGGTTTGATTGCAACAGCACTGAATACTTGGAACATATTGCCAAAATCCATGGACTGGTTATATTTACTGAGTCAGATAACTGGTCCTAATGAAGAAAAAATGCTATCAAGTGCAAAAAAGCATTGTGCAAAATACTCCCAACTCAATATAATGAGTAGAGTTGTGGAAATGGGTGATTGGATTCAGTGAAGCTTTGGTTGACTCCATGAAGAAAGGGACCAGCTTTGACACAACCAACTTAATGGGCTAGTTCCAATGTGCATCAGAGCCTTTAGTAGGAAGTTTGATACCTTTTCTGATATTTGGGGACTGTCAGAATCAACTGTAACTTCAATTCAATAGATGGAGAGCTCTAAAGGGAAAGCTGAATTGTGTGATGATGTCTCTGACATTAACATGAGCTCTTTTGGAGTAATAGGGCTAACATTAGTTTGGACTTTACTCACATTCTCAGTTCTTTGCTTCTTTAATATAGAATAGAATAGAACAGAATTCTTTAATGGACAAGTGTGATTGGACATACAAGGAATTTGTCTCCGGTACATAAGCTCACAGTGTACATATAAACAGCAAATAATAGGTCATAGGTCATAAATCATAGTTATAATCAAACATAAGTTACAAACAACAATTGATAAATCATAAGAAACCAATAGGAGAAGATAGTAGGAAAGATGAGAAGCTGAGAAATAAGACATTGCTGTGGGAATTAAGAGTTCAGCAGAGTGATGTCAGGGGGGGAACTATCTTTATGTCTCAGTGTTTTGGCATGCAATGTCCTATGGCGGTATCCTGAAAGGAGAAGTTGAAACAGACTGTGTCCAGGATGTGAAGGGTCTGTAGACATTTTCTTAGCCCTCTTTCTGGTTCATGCAGTCCATATTCTTTAATATGGTCATTCATAAGTCTTAACTTTCCTTTCTTGGGTTAATGGAATTTTGCCTTTCTTCCCTGATTCTGTCAACACAACAGAGAACTCAATTTGCCTCTCAGAAATCTAAATATGGGCTCAAATATTTGAATTCTGCATGATTGGGAGAGGCTTATGCTTTAAAAAAAACACAAGTCAATGACTGCCTGGCATCCATTCACTGTACCCAACATTATTGCTCTAAAAAAGAAAAAAGAAAGAAAGAATGGGATGGAAAGGCTACCAATGTCAATTTCTCTCTACTAGTTTCTCTGTAGTCTGTTTCTGTGGCATATTGTGCCCTTCAGCTGCTTCCCCTAATTAATTGACAGAGAGTATTGTCATCAAATCAAAGTCATCACCCAACCAATTTCTGCCATTGATAAGGAGGTCTTTATCAGTGGCAAATTTGACCACCCTGTGAAACTAATGACAGAAGAGCGATGCATACCATTCACAAAGATAAATTAGTTTTCATTCTTCTGAGCCCTCAAAATCTACGTTTGCTATGGGTCCTGCTCAATCAGACATCCCAAAACCCATCTGGAGGAAATCAGAAAGACCAGGATTAGTGAGCAGTTGTGCCAATTTTTTTGTCATCCCAGAAAATCCAGAGATCAGACACAATATTGTCTGAACTGAGTGGAAATTTAAAGAAAATTTAAATGTCTCTGCTATTTTCATTTTGTTCTACCAGAAAAACAAGGCAGTTTCAGGCATGTTGAAGTTTCCCCCTTGTATTCTATGGACTTATCTCTCTCTTTTTTTCAAGCTGAATTTTGAAGAATGGTAGGCATAACAATTTTGTCTCCTGGCATATCCGAGAAGGTGGACTCAGGATGGACAAAAAGGATTCTCCTCTTGGGTATTCTGATGTTTTATTTCTTGCTGAGGAGGAAATATTCAAAGTGCTGGTTATTACCTTTCAGGCTCTTTATGGCACACATGAGGAAACTAAGGTGATGCCTTGCTAAAATTGAATCTGCCTGTGTGGCCTGATCAGTAACAGAGATTCTGTTGTTGGTCCGCTCCTTGTGAAGTTCATGGTCTGTAGGCCAGACAAGAGACCTTCCCATGAATGGTCTCCATTTGAGATGATCACCTACCCCAGGAGGTCTGGATTGAACTGCAGTGTTCCTGTTCTATGGCATCTTGAAAATCAGTCAGAGCAACCTTTGCTCTTGGCTTAAATGAATGCCATCTATAACGTGCTAATTTTTACTGATGACTTTTAAAAATGATTTGCATCTAAATTTTAATGTCTTGACTTTGTGGGACCCCAGCCAGGATCTGCTGGGATTACAATGGGCTATAAATGAATTAATAAATAGAGTAGGAATCCTCAGAAACAAAGAACAATGAATAGCAGGGACAATCATTTTGACAATAGCCTCAACATGTTGCTGTCATGCCAGGCTTAGTGGTTTCTTTTTATATATATTATCTCCCTCCTGCTTAAATGCAAGCTCTAATCAAAGGTTCTTCCTACAGGCATTCAGAGATGCCTATCCAGTTGCAAGGTCAGACATTCTGTTCTCAGCCTGCAGATGTTGTAATACAATTCTTTTAGTAGACTAAAACCACATCACACAGTGAAACTCTTGTGACCTTGACTATCTGCATTTACTTTTAAAAATGTAATTCAAGTATTCGGCCTACATTAGAAACATAATGGAGGTTTATAGGAATGCATCTGTTGCATTGCATCCAGTATCACATGAGTTAAATATTTGTTCTTGAGATTTTAAATTGTAATGAAAGCCAAGTGTAAACCTCATGCTTTCTTCCCACTCCTTTATTTGCTCAAGTCCACAAAAGAGTGAAGATTTGAGGACAAAGGGGTCCCTCCAGTTGATTCTTCCAGAGGAAGAAGGATCCATTTCTGTCTTGTAGCCCAGTGTTTTTCAACTTCAGCAACTTTAAGTGGTGTGGGCTCCAACTCCCAGCAAGCATGGGAATTCTGGGAGTCGGAGTCCACTCTTCTTAAAATTGCTGAGGTTGAGAAATACTGCTGAAGACTATCAAGGATTTTATGTAATTGTTTTTGTCCTTCTGATATTTCCAATGTTTAACAGCTTCCCAAACTTGGCACTTTTCAAATCTGTAGATGTCAATTCCCAGGTAGCTGGAGTTGAAGATACTGGAGTTGAAGATCAGACTTCTAGGCAGCACCCAATTTAGGCTGAAATGTGAAAAAAGGAGAAGCAAATTTCATAAACATCAAATGCATTTCACAAAGAAGGCAAACACTAAAGCACTGTGAAAAATTTTGCCAGCCTGATTTTCATTGCACATTTGCAATGATTAAAACATGCTCTTCTTTTTCTTCTTGATCAAGGCAAGCAGGATAACACTGTTTTGCTTCTACAATATGCTGTCCCCCAAATCATCTCAGTTACTTATGCTGGAAAAGAGAATAGTGCTCTGTTTGGAAGCATCCTCTCCCCAAAGGGCTGCCATGTCCAAGTCCACTGAATGACAATATGTGTGGGAAGAAAGCAGTGCAAATCTGGAACATGCCCCTCAGTATGGCCTGTGAGCAGGAACATAAGCTTGGGTCCTGGTGACAGCATGGACAAATCTCTGCAGACAAGATTTCACTTTTTTCATAAGTGTCTTCTGGCTAACAACAACAAGAATAACAAGAATAACAATAAAGCTTGTTATATCCAGTCTTTTTCTTGCATAACTGACTCTCTAATTCTTCAGAACCAATAAATCTTTGGCCCTCTTTTCTCTGTGTGAGTAAAGTGATTCCTGAACAATTCACTGTTTTTCACTAGCATTGGTAGGAAGTGATACAGTCCTCAAAAGACTGAGCGAAGATGTTTATGCTCTTAATTTACCTGAAACATTTAAAGCATGTGCAGACCAAACCATGGAGAGTCTAGTAAGGTCTTATTCACAGTCATTCTTTGTAGCTTAGCAAATCCAACGTTAGGGGCAATGTAATTAGCGTGTACTTTAATGGATCATGTCCAAAGAACCCATCCTTCACCTCAGAGTTATTGTTGTTCTAAAGGCTGATGGAAAAAGCAGGTAATAGCTATGGTTTTTCTCTTTCTTGTGCTTTTTTTCCCCTTTTCTTTTTGGAAGGGGGACTGATTTAAAAATGATGGATCGTCTTCATGTGGTATGAAATGTAATGTTTTCTTTAGCACAGCAGGATATTCTGTTTGCAGAGTTTAACAGTGAAATATTATGCATATCTACAACTGGCCTACTGCCAAAAATTAAATGGGGGGAAAAAGCCAGAAGATATTGTGACTCTGAACCTTAAAATGAATGCAGCCCATACAACTAATGAGCCATCTTTAACCGAAAACTATTTATAGTAATATATGATTGCTGTCATACATGTCAGCATTTAACAAAACAGTAAATAATTGCTCATTTGAATGTTACCACAGACTTTCATTTGGTATATTACATATAATATACTGCGTGTTCAATGCACGGTGTTTTTAAAGCACATACATTTTATCTTCCCTTCCATAGGCCAAATGCTTTATTAAACTCAAGTTACTTGCTATGTAAGGAATATTTATGAAAAAAATATGCATGCTAAACCCTTGTTTGGCATCCCCAGAGCAACATTTGGCAGGCTTTATTTATCTAAATTCAGAACCACTGCTAAGACTACCATCCCCCCCTTTCAGCTGTAGTCCATCATTTAGGATGGAGAGGAGGGCAGATGGTGGGGGAGAAGCTTTCTCACTTCCACTGCGAGGGGACAATATGTGCAGAGGATGGCGCACAGTTGCAGTGTTTGGCATAGGACTCTGCAGTGTTTTATGCCTGACTCTGGTTGTTGTTCTACTGCAGTTCAAGTGGGATGCTTAGAACTACAGTTCTTGCACATAGTACGTATGTGTATATGACTAGTAAACAGTATATGTGATAGAGGTGAAAAGACCTCTGGTTTAGAGCTATGAGCAAGAATGTCCAAGGTTGATTCTTGGAGCAAAGAGAAATTCATAAATGTGGAAAGAGCTGGGGTAGAAAAGTATATAGTAGTTGTGCCTCTTATATGCTCTTCTTTGGTGATTTCAAGGAACTCTGAATGCAACTTCTCTCACATATTTGTTATCCTCCATATTTTCCTGAGTATCTTTTCACATAGTCCAACATTATCTGTTGGTAAACTGTTCCCAACTGTCCCTTAATATTTTCATTGGGAATGGATGGATGGATATCTGTCTACCTTAAAAAAGAAGTCAACTCCTTGACTATTTCTAAGAGTTCACTTTGAGATTTCTCTCTTAATACTTGCTTAATACTCAAAGAATTCAGATACACATACCAGGAGAGAATCAGAAGAGACACACTGTTTCCTGAGAGAGCTAAACATTGGAATGAAGAATGAGTGCATAACAATTCCCATACTGCCCAGTCATAAATACAAGGAAACAAGCTAAAAAATAAATTCATGAATACATAAAGCACAAAACATATAGATTTTTAATCTGTGATCCAAGGACTATTGGTGGTCTAGGAGGGTACTACAAATATCTATATGTGTACATGTGAATGGGGAGAGATCATCATCACCATCTTGTATTTTTCTTATGCCCAGCTAGATGACAACACCTAGCTAACCTTTAACAGCTAAGCAGAACTGGACCTAGTTAGTACATGACTGGAGGGTCACAAGGAAATAGCAGGATCATAAGGTAAGTGATAAAGAGAAAAGATCCCATTGCCAGAAAAATGACCGAGACTTGTTACCACAGGTCAGACTTAGCTGAAAAGAGACTTTGCCCTAATACCTTGGATAGCTTATTATTTACAGCTCAATTTTTGTCACCAACATCAGTTTGTAAATTTAATATCTCTGAATTTGAAGGCTGCTTTTACCTGACACTGGCATTAACTCTACACATCTGGCAGTCAAAATGAGACCATACCAAAATTAATAGTCTGGAAACTCTTTTGGTGATAATTTACAAGTCTATATTGTAAAAAAGCTTGGGAACCATTATATAAGATAAATCATTTATAAACGGTAATTAATACAGTGATCATTACAGTGTAATTTCCAAAGTAAAAGAGTAACCAATATGTCTTTCCTTGCTGGAGAAAGGAAGGTAAACTATCCTTAATGTGCAGTGATTTCTACTTTTGGAGCATTGCCACAGGGGAAAAAATCTCTCACATGCTAGCTGGATTTCAGAAGACAGGAGTATATGTAAGAAAGGCACAACAGCTGGATGAACTGATTTACTCTGGAGACAATGGACCATGAATTGGAGCCAACAGTGGTTTCAACCCTTAAGCTTTAGGGGCTGTTTCCTGTGTAGTTTTTTTTTTAAAAACAATTGCTTATACTATGTCTGTCAGCAAAAATGTTGAGTACAGATTTGATTCTTATTTGCAAAAGTATTTAACATCAATTATGCATATGCAGGCCATACTATTCTGGATGGTTACATTTTTCTGCATAATATTTCCCATGGATCTCATAATTGCAGTAAATAAAGCCATTAAGTACAAACCATGGCTTTGTTTTATTCATCCTGAACTAGAAATGGAAAATTTAAAAGTTCTAGGCTGGATTCACTCAAGACACTTAACCAATTTAGACCTATAGAAGTTTTCACAAACATGTTAAACTTGGTTGGATTCAGTTTTTTTATTGTCTAAACATTATGTAGACCCAACCCATTATGGCCCAATGTATTATCTCAGTGTTTCCCAAACTTGACAATTTTAAGGCATGAAGACTTCAACTTCCAGAATTCCACAGCCAGCAACGCTGGCTGTGGAATTCTGGGAGTTGAAGTCCACATGCCTTAAAATTGTCAAGTTTGGGAAACACTGCATTATCTGAATCAAGAGAATGTGTTCATTCAGTAATCAAATTAAATAAAAAGAGTATACTCAATGTCATTACTCTGGGGGGAATTAAGGTGGAAGAGAAGGAGAATGTGGCTAAATCTGAAGCTAAATCCTCCTTGTGTGCATAATTCCAAGCCACAGTTAAGAATGAACCTTTAAAAGAGTCATTGTTCCATTTATAATCTTTTAGAAAGCAACAATAATCATTGTCCTAATTTCTACACAGTTCAAATTACAGGTTTGTGGGTGAAAAGGCCAACCTAAACCATATCTCAAGGATTTATGTTATGACCAGGCTAAACAGAATTGAGGGAAGTCACACTAGGCAAACTGACTTCCAATCATACTATTCATTTTTGTCACCTAGCCATGATTTGTGAATTCAGTTATCACTCACTGTCTTATTTGTGCCTCCCTAATCTTCTCATTAGATTGGATGATGGTTTAAATCTGTCGTAATTTAAATCTGCAGAGACTTTTACAGTAGTGGCCAAAATTGTGGAAACCTTTTGGGGAAAGTGTATTTTTGAGGTTTGACGCTAATAACACCACTTTTTTTGAGTAGTACCATAAAATTATATATCAATGGAAAGATAATTTAATCAAGAATGTAATGCAACAAAGTTTGTTCAATTATCTGTACTGTATTCCATGAAAAGCTATAGCCAAATAACCAGAAAAAGGAAGCACAACTTGCTTAGGTTGATATCAGGTAGCTTTCCTTCATCTGATTGTAGCCAATGAGGTGTCATCTTGTTTTGGTAATGAGCCAATCAGATCACAGTAGGATTCAGTTATTGATGTCATGTATTGAAGCTGAGAGGAGGACATTTGTCAGTGTGTTATGTGATCGCTATCAAGTTGGTTGGGTTTTTTTGTGTTCTTTCATTTAGGGAGATTGTAAAATGTAATTAAATTAAAATAATGGTGCAAAGAGTTGACTGGTTGCCCAGAAAGCAATGTAAAATAGTATTATTAAGTGAACAAGGCTACAGTTATAAAGAAATTTGAAGAAAAATTGGTGGAAACTTAACTAAAGGTGACATTTCTACTGTATACTTTTCCCAAAAGGTTTCCACAATTTTGGCCACTACTGTATATAACGATTCTCTCACAAAATATTTGTCCAACCTTTGGACATTTCTTTGACAGAATTTTCTGTTTCTGTAACATTTTCCATATATTACATTGAAGAAAATGAAAATAAAAATAAATTTAAGGGGAAAAAAAGTGAAATTATATCTATTCTGGGAAAAGCCATCCAGCAGTTCCTAAATCTGCTAAGTTAAGGGTATATAGAAAGTGAGAGTTATTAATTTAGAAGAGGAAATGCTTTTAGTAATGTTGCAGCTTGGCTGCATTGGAAGGAAAGAGAGTTTATAACTAGACTTTTATGTAATTTGTGAGGCAAAAATAAGCTGTGATGGTAGCATTGCAAATGATAAAGCTGTAGCACAATGTTTCTCAACCTTGGCCATTTTAAGATATGTGGACTTCAACTCCCAAAATTCCCCAGCCAGCATGGCTGGCTAGGGAATTCTGGGAGTTGAAGTCCACATATCTTAAAATGGCTAAGGTTGAGAAACACTGCTGTAGCAGAAAGCTTTAACTCAATGGGATGATTGAAAAAAAGAAATATATAGCTCAGAACCAGATGGGAAGCCATCTGGTGCAACAAAATTAGAGTGCTGGGGCACCTTAATAACTTTATTTGAGACATAAGCTTTAGAAGTCAGTGTCCACTGTAAGATGAGCACACAATCCAAATTTATACTGGTCTAACCTACTATTACTTTCATGGGTGGCATGCACTTTAAGTTGTTATGGATGAAGGAAAATCCCAGATTTTGCCACATAGAAAAGGCTTCCTATAATCTACAAATTAGGAATTATGGTTAAGAGCTTGCATTTTTGAATTTAAGCTGGCTTCAGAAGTTGCTTTACTGGCAAACATTAAGCCATGGTTGTAAGTTTGCTTGGCATGTAAAACCGCACTTAACCATCCTGCTTGTTTTATTTATATTGAGGAACAATTGAGCAGCATTCATTATTCATCCATTAATTTAGATAAACCATAATGTGTGATGTAACCTTATATGTGAATGTGGTCTTTTAAGAATGCATGGAGTAGTTGTATAAATATATTTCCGGCAGGCCATGAATGTTCTCTCCTTGAACAGTTCCTGATTTGATAAATCACATCACATATGGTAGTTTGCTTATTTTCCCTGGCAGCTAGGATCTTACTAAAAGGTCAGTCCCTAGGAGATCAAAAGTTGTATTTAGATCAATTTGGGTTTATTAGAATTTCTATATGCCTAACGTATTGCAAGGAAGCACCCTAACTAGTTATATGCAGAAGGTCCTGTTTATGACTGCAGCTGCTCAACCTTAAGGAGTCGGAGGGCTTCAAAGGGTAAACAAAAGCCATCCAGCAGTTCCTAAATCTGCTAAGTTAAGGGTGTATAGAAAGCGAGAGTTATTAATTTAGAAGAGGAAAATGCTTTTAGTAATGTTGCAGCTTGGGCTACATTAAATAATGCCAACTACCCCAACCATGATAGCAGTTGGAGCACATCTTGGTTAGTCTCCATCTTGGTTAGCACTTCTTGACACTGACTATTTTTAGTTTTCTGGGAATCTCATTTGTCTATTGCTCCCAGAAGATGCCCAAAATTGAGTTTGCAATGTTGCAGTGCAATGCATTGCTCTTCATTAAGCAACAGTCCTTTACAATAGGAAATTTTTCTTAGTGGGATTCTCTCCATGCCTTTGTCTGGGAAATAAGATGCTATGCCTGAGCTTTAACTCAGACCAAGAGAAAGAGGAAGCAATTTTAAGTGATTTTTGAAACAGCAGCAGGACTTTTGAAAGAATTATGTGAATCTTATGGTTTGGGCCCAAAGTGTCCTTCTATCCTTGACAAATGCTTCTGGTTGCAGGGAAAAATTAAAATGTACCTCAGCAAAGCAATGTGAGAGAGTAATAAAAGTACACCAAATGTGTACTTCTGCTTGAGCAGGGTTGTACAAGAATTGTGACAAAACTTACAAGCAATAAATTTGAGTTCTCATTTTTTATTCTCAAGTTTACACCCACTTTTATGGCATTCTAAAAGCACTACCTTTACATAGTGTAACTTTTGTTTATTGTCCATATTGATTATCCTCAGTTGTGATAAAGTTGAGTATCATTATATTATATACCCACATTGTTGTGTCCTCTTTCATCTCATAGATCTCTATCATTACATTCAGGATCACGTTGAATATCTAAACAGAGCCAAGTTTGGGTACACCAAGTTTGAATAAATAAAGTTTAGTCAGTTTGGAATGGAAATTGAATTAATGGAAATGGAATTAATGTAAATGGAATTAATTTCCACCAACAACAACCTTGGCCAGACTTTTCATGAGCCCATTCTAGCCATAATTCCTCAGCCTTACATTTAACAGGATTGCTCTCATCACCTCCACCCCTGGCACAATTCTATTGGCCAAATTCAAAGAGAGCTTGGAAGACAGCAGCTCAGACTGACTAAAAGCTCCAGATTGCTGGGGACAGCCCAGGAAGCAGGCAGCCTTCTCAAGCTGGGTGGCACAAGAGAAAAGCTTGGCTGGTGAAGGCAATAGTAAAACACAGGAAATCTGTCAGAAACTTCCGTCTTCTCACTGCACCTACATCTTCCTCTCCAAAGGACCCTTGCTGCAAAGTTAACCATCAATCAAGGATGCTTATAGGTGTTTTGCAGCATCTACCAGATCCCTACCAGATGCCTTCAGATCCTTTATTAAAACATCATAAAATGCCCAACAGTTACTTAGTCTTTAGATCTCTTACAAGAACACTGACCCACACTGAAGGTTTTGACATTCTTATATCCCATCAGAGTTCAACCATTTCACAATACCTTGTGTGAATTCAGTCAAATCTTGTACAATATTTTGACTCTTGTGAAATCTTCTTGGAACATTTAGGAGTGAAAGCTGCATCAGTCAGCAAGACTGCTGGGATCAGAAAAGATAGCTTAAAGAAAGATTTAGAAAAGTCAAATAGTTGTATACCCTTCTCAAGCTGTCTACAGATCTGTACCTCAGCAAAGTTTTCATTCACTTGGGCTAGTGCTACAGTGAGCTCAGCATTCAGCATCTTTTAAAAAATCTTAGCAAAAAATAGTCTTGACATAGTATCTCCAGATAACAAGAACTTTTCTTGAGCATTTAGAGATGTGTATTCTTTGTGAAAGTTAATCATTGCACTGGACAAACATTTTCTTTTCAGAACAGTGCTACTACTTATTTTTCATTATTCTTAAGGTTCTTGAGTTCCAGTATGGTTTACCTTGGCCTGCTCTGAACATGAGTAAATATGGTAACCCCTTCAAGATTTCCAGTACATCCCTCTTGCCCATATTTCTCTATCTTTACAACCCCCCACCTCAATTTCTACTTCAGTGTTTGAGAAAATAATATCAACAATTGTTGAATAATAATTAATGGCATTTATGTCATCATCATCATCATTACTATCCCCCAGAGCCAATGGAAATGCTAAGTCTTATTCCAATGCATGCCAAATTGTATAATAATGCATATTGTATGGATAAGATATGTATAGGAATACATTATTTATGGAAAAATGGATCAAAAATATCTATTTCTTTGAAAAGTAGCTAAATTCTGCTATACTATTTGTAAAATTAGGCAGACTCTATCCCATCAATGATATCACTAACAGTAATATTCTGTTATGTCTTGTTCTGTTTTATTTACTTAAATATTTCATTTTTTATATTCTGGTCTATGACTGTAATATACGACTGGTTGATATCTGTTTAATGTTAGGAGATAACAATTTATTTTCAATTTCAGGTTCTTTCATGGGACACAAATAAATATATTTAAAATGACACAGAACAGAAAAAAAAAGACTCACCTATGTTTCTTAAGAACTGTTTTTTGTGAATATTTACCTGACCCCAGAAAAACTGGAATATATATCCATAAAACTATGATATGTATGACATAATAGTTGTCTGTCAATATTTTAATTGAAATGGTAGGTTGGTAAATGCATTTTTGGTCACTAATATTAGACGTGCCCAAATCATTTGTTTGAAAGAAGAATTGTATAACTACTAAATAAGGCTATGATAATTTGTTTTAATTCAAAAACTATAACATTGAGAAACGTGTCATTGCTTAAAAATTAATTTTATCGCACTTCAAGGCCTGTCAAAATTGCTTGGGATTTAATTTTGTTCCAAACTTCCAGAAACAAAACAAAACAAAACAAATGTATATCTGGAGTTATAATCTCCCTGTACATAGATGCTGGCAAATTGCTTTAATAAAAGCACCGTATCATTACAAGAACATGTTGCTATGTAAACATATTTCCCTCTATGGTCAGATCCATGAACAGAACTCCTTAAATGACCAAATTTTCTCTTGCCTGTCACCTTTATAAAATCTTAAATATGGCAGAGAAATCATGGTATGATTGTCTATAGTGGAAGGAGGAGAGAATACAGTTACTAACATAGGATACCAGAAAATTAAGCCTCCTGATGGCCAACCTTTAACAACCATGGAATAGGATAGTCACACATTTGACAATTTCCAAGTAGCCAGTGCTTGGCTACCCCCTGCTGGGCTGTTAAAGTCCCAGGCCTTTAAATGCCAGGAGGAATATATAATATAAGCCAGCACTGTAGAAGATACAGAGCCAACCAACATTAGCTGCATTCCTAAAGAAGAGTAGATTTTATATACTTAGCTATGTTAAGAAATGAATAGCTGTGGCAATATAGCAGTTGGAGATTAAACAAGCAGTTATCAAATTATTTGTGATGGTTTCCTCAGAATATTCATTGGTGGGAGAATTCCTTAAAGCTCAGAAACAAAGTTGTACGTGAAAAAAGGTAAAGAGATATGGCTTGTATATACTTAGCACTTACCATATTAAATAAAAGAAAGAAAAAATGGTACAAAATTATTGAGGAGAAGGGAGTTAAGTTGAGAATCTACAGGGAAATACTTATTACATTCTTCCCATCTCAAGGGATGCTTTTCAGACACTTGAGAATACTTTTAACCCACAGGGAAGAAGCTCTTTTTCAGATAAGCTTGTGCTGTGGAATTTGATGCAGAACATTTTCTTCCAGATGTGGCCAGCTTTCAAGTTACTAAATTTTAAAAACAAATGAGAAGAGAAAAGGAACAACTTGCTGTAAAATATAACCCAGCTGTATGTGTCAGAATCCAGGAATATGTAAACACAAGTGAGAAGGGGCCATAGAGATTTGTCAATGGTATAGAAGGCACTTACTATTATCATAAAATTTCCATACTAAACGTTTTCTTATTCTGTATATTTTCCACTATAAATAAATAAATAAATAAATCAACAGCTGCATAAAAAGGATCTTAATATTTAGTCATAAGATCCTTTGTTAAGTCAAATATATTTAAAATATATTTACTAGCAGATGAATACACACATACTGTAGTTGTGCATCTATCTATATACACCACTCTTAATCTCTTTAAAAAACTAATTTATTTAAATGTAGTACAACCTATGTATGAAAAAGGTATGTGTTATTTGAGAGGGAAAGAGAAGGAGAAAATAAAAGAAATAAAGTAAATATTTACAAAACACAGACATATAGCAATCTTTTAACCACATCAAAATCATATAACATCTGTCTATTTTTCTTTGCAAATCTTTGTGAGTAGGAAGACACTCAGGAAAAGAAAACCAAAACAGGGAAACCTCAGTAGCAATTTTTTATTGGTTTTATATAAATTTTATATTCTTTTGACTCTCAAAAGAATCCTGAAAATTATAGTTAAATGAAAATGTCAATTTTTCTCAAGGAACGTTTTGTATAGAGAAGTATGGTCCAAATGACCCTTAAGTCGTTTTAAAGTTTGTGAGGCTAACTTTCAGTTAGCAAGTAACAATAATAATATTACTTCATAAAGCATCGTTATTATTTATATTTAATATGTTATAGTTATATTTCATATGTTATAAGCTCTTCTCACTGGAGAAGAGCCTAATGCTGGGAAAGATTGAGGGCAATAGAAGAAGGGGATGACAGAGAATGAGGTGGCTGGATGGAGTCACTGAAGCAGTAGGTGTGACCTTAAATAGACTCCAGAAGATGATAGAGGACAGGAAGGCCTGGAGGAACATTGTCCATGGGGTCGCGATGGGTTGGACATGACTTCGCAATTAACAACAACAACAAAGAATTTTTGGAGAGTTGCATTAAAAACTCACACAATTTTAGTCTCACAATTAAGGAGGTAGGCTATTTTGTTGGTCCCAAACTGGTTTTCAACACATTCCAGAAAGTCAAATCAATGTATATCAGAATTCAAGGCCACTGTAGCACTGAAAACAGTGTATTTCATCAGATTGGCAAGAGTTCTGGTGGCACAGTGGTTAGAATGTGTGCTACCCCACTTACCCCCCCACATACATACAGTTCAGCAAGAGTCTACAGGTGTTTATTCAAACCCCCAAACACATTCTCAGAAAGCACCCCCATTGCACAGGTCCACAGCTTAGCATAGCAAGAGGCACTTGGTAACTGAGTCCAACAGGCACACACAAAGTCAGAGGAAAGCAGTCCACAATTTGATGGGACAGGATACACAGCATGAGCACACAAGCACAGAACTCAATTCCTAAGAGAGGGGTTGAGTAGACAACATTGGTGCAGCCCTTTATGAGAGGGCTACGGGTAGTTTAGCTGACTGGCGTTGTGCCTGCCTCCTCTCTGCTCTATGTGTCCTTGGATCAGGAGGAGGTGTGAATGCCACTTCCTCCTCATTGCTAATGGGTGGCAACTGTTCCCTGTCCTCACCTGGAGCCTCCTGGCCAACTTGCTGAAGCTATGGCTCACCTCCCTCAGCCTCAGCCTGTAGCAGGTCCGATCGACTCAGTTGAAGCTTCTCCATCAGGCAAGCACTTTTCGAGCCCCGATCCTGACCGATACTTGGCTCTGCACTTTCCTCTGCTGACTCAAACTCACCCTCCTCCTCTGAACTCATCTCCAGAGAGGGGTCCAGGGGTGGATCCATGACAGAATGCAGTATTGCAGGCTAACTCTGCCAACAACCAGGAGTTCGATCCTGATGGGCTTAAGGTTAACTCAGCCTTCCATCCTTCCAGGGTTGGTAAAATGAGGACCCAGATTATTGGGGGCAATATGTTGATATTGTAAACCACCCAGAGAGTGCTGCAAGACACTATGGGGTAGTATATAAGTCTAAGTACTGTTGCAATTGCTATTCCTATCTGTATTGCATCCGATTGGCATATAAGAGAACTAAGAATTGCATGAACATTTTTGCTCAAAACTTTGTTTATTATCAAAATACATTTCAAAATCATAACAAAAGCCCTCTTTTCTCATTGTCAGATGCTTAAAAGTGTTCACAGGCAAGGAGTGTTACTGTGCAAACAATGATAATCAAAGTCTTAGATTAGAAAATAGTTGTTCAAGAATGTAGCTCTCAGAACGTCTTCCTTGGGCCTCTGTTGTCTTCTTGGCACTGTAACGTTAATCCAGATTTAATCCATACTTAACCCTGCGATGCAAAGTACTTCTACAAGACAATGCAACTGAGCTGATGATTTAGAACAGAACTGATAATAGAAATGTTGGGGATGGGATAAAAAAAGGAAGGCTTGAAAATTTAGAAGAGCAGAATTTTGGTTGCAGATTATTTATGTACCTCAGGGTGCTGGAACTACAGCTCCAAAGGGCTTCCTGTCTCTATTGGGCTTGACAACAACAAAAGATTCTATCATTAGACACTATTGTAGAAAAACTGACAGAAGACTATGTCAGAGGAGAGCCACCAAATGTCCACCAGACCAAAGATTCCCAATCCGATATCCTTCTTGCTCTCAGCAGTTAAGTTCTGCCCTCCCCAGTTCTAAGAATGGCTACTGTTTTTGTTACAGTTACATCATGCTTGGGCATTCATCATTGGCTCCCTACAACCAGTTGTGTCAGAGAAGAGGAAGGAGACCCATCATTGCCTTTCAATTATTACAACTTCCATCAGAAGAGGGAAACTACAGACAACTCTACAGTTGAGCGGAATGAGACAACTCGCTGTGGACAACTGGCCAGTTAACTTGCCACAGCCAATTCACCATGGCCAATTCACCACAGGACAACTCGCCATGACCAATTCACCATGGGACAATTTTAAAATAATTAAAAATTAATTTAAATTTTTATTTTTCACATTTCATTTTGTCCCTCCTTTGGCATCCTTTCTTTAATGATTATATTCCACCATTTCTTCGATATTAGTGTAACTCTTATTCTGCAGCAAATTGTACAGTGGCAAATTGTCCATGGTGAATTGTGCTGTGGTGAGTTGGTTGTGGCAAGTTGACCATGGCAAGTTGCTCATGGTGACTTGGCTACGGTGACTTGACTGTGGCAAGTTGTCCTAGACCCATGGCTGTATTTCTGCTCTCAATCTGCTTTAGACAATTCTATGTTATTCTTTATTTACAACTACAATTGGGACTGGAATATTGGTCATTGATTGAATCAATTGTTAAATGAAACATCATGTGACTACTTTGCTCAACTGCCACAATCCCGGAACTCCAGACTGCAGTTGTTAAGTGATCTCTCAGGTGGCTAAATGGATGGAGTCACAGGTAATGAGTGCAGGTTGCCTTGAGGAGTGAGGTGAATGAGACCCTAGGAGGCTGTCACAGTCTGTGTGAGAATATCAGGAGCTGAAAATCCTTCCTTCTGAAACCCAACCAGAATTTTCGGTGCCTGAGCAGAGAGATACTTCTGTATGGCCTACACCAAGCCTCCTAGGACCTCCCCACCCATATTTAATTCTTATGTACAAAACTAATTGGCATAATAATTTAAAATCATGTGCTGCTATTATGTTGACAAATGATGAAACAGACACCATGCCATTGCAACACAAGCCAGCCTTTTCCTACTTGTGACCCAACATCAAACAGAAATATAGAACTCATTGATTATCTACTGTGATATCATGATACTTTATTTGTTACTTGCCTCTGGTGATTGTATCCTCTTTTAGTATCTAAAAGACATTGGGATGTTTTAGAGTTTCAGTCTAAAGTGAAAACTGCATATTAAGTAATTCAGATTCATAATTACCGTTATCAGTTCCATCCTATCAGAATTTCTTTTGAAATTATTTTTGTCTCTTCTTGATTTTTTTGTCAAGCAGAATGACTTTGAAACCACATTTTTAGTCAATTATCTGTCTTTGATAAATGAATCACCACCACCACCACCACCACCACCACTACCATAATTTCTTTCTCTCTCTCTTGTGTTGCAATCATTCTTTTATAGGGATAGTTGCCTTATCCACATCCCTTTCAGTTCATCATTCTACCAAACTTCCTTTTTCATACTTCCCAGTAACTTAACTTCACATATTTCAGTGACAGTCTATAATATATTTTATTTCATTCTGTTTTAAGTAGTTTCACTTCTTTTCACATTCATAATTTTTGGAAATTAATCTGTCTTCTAATAGTTCTGCATGCAGGGATTGTACTTTCTTGTTTTCATTCTTTCACATACTTCCTTTTTCTCCATGCTCATTTTTCCCAAATTCTACTTTTGATACTATCAAAAATGGTCTGTCTCACATTCAGAATCTTTATCTCTCTTGTACCCATCAGTAACCTCTCATCATAAACAATTGGATCAGTCTTGTCTTTTCATTTTCATGTCTTTTCCGTGTGTATATGTGAATAGATTTATGCTTAAATCATTCACTTGAAACAGACATTTTTCTAACCAGTGGTTCACCAGTCACCATTTTCCTTCCTTCTTGGGACTTTAAATGACCTTGGCACTTTTTTCAATACATCTTGCTCTCACCCATTAGTTTATAGCCCCTTTATAATCACATTTATTCAGAATGTTGTCTTATTTTTCTGCAAAACCATCCGTGGTATTTTCCATGATTTCCCTTTACCAGAATAAAACGTGCAGTTATGACTAATTTACGGATTTAATCTATAAAAGTATAGATGAGACCAGTTAATGTTTTCCAATATACAGATTAAAGCATTTTATTCCCATACTTTCACTTCCCTGTAAGCATGTATCAACTTCATTCCACAAGTTCAGGCTACCTTCATTCAAGTGAATTACAGCCTTCCCCTTTCTCTTAGTTTTCCAGACTCACACATATCAAATCCATGCTCTTGACCATTGACATCCCAAGTCATTGACTTCCATATGCCATGAGCATCACCGTGTTGGCCTGTATGTCACAAGATTAGCCAAAATGCAGTTTTACGTAAATTTTCCTGGAATAATGTTGAAGCTAAACTTGGCTATACTGTAAATAAATGAGCTCCCTTTCATTACTGTAGTGCAATGGCTAGAATTAAAATATATCATCATCATCACCATCATTTCTCACTCGTTTTGACTAGAATAGAGTGTACAGTAATTTCAAAGCTTCTATTTATTAATATGCATTGGCTTCCAGATAGTGCTGATGTTTCACTAGCCATGTTACTAGCTTCTTCAGAGTAGAGCTGTTTCAACAGATTTGTCCTATTATTGATATTGATTTTAACTGAACACTTTCATCTTTTATGCATGATGGGCATTTGTGAATATTTGGGCTCTTTTTGACAGCTGAATTAAGATGTTACCCACAGTCTTCAAGACCACAGAAAGTGTGCCATCATTTTTTCTGCTGTTCAGTTCCCGATCCCTGTTCTGCTACAGGAATGAGGTCAGAAAATGGTGTGGCCCAAATTAAGAGAAAGAATTCATAGATTCTCGCACCTTCACTTCTCCTTTCACCAAGCACATTTTGCTGGAGGGAAAAATAGTTACTAAGCACTCCCCTTAATGTCATGGTGGTGGGAAGTTTAGGCAGTGATAGAACTGATTTTTCACAGGGAAAGTCATTTAACTAAAAATGGCATGTACTGAAAAACAAAGCTCAGAGTAGAATAGAAGAGTTTTCCCAGTGCCCATTGCCTGTTGTTTGGGCTATGGTGGAATATGAGTATAGTGCTCAGATAAAAGGCATGGAGGAAAAATTTGTAGCTACTAAGATTGTTGGATGAGCAGGTACAAAAACAGTCAGGGAAGTGATTGAAGTCCAAGAACTGGGCCCCTTGTCAGTCAACAGGAGTGCTGAATTACCACCATCTTATCATGTACTTAGTGGCAAGGGCTTGGCAGCACAAGGAAATAACAGCCAATGACTTAGTAGGTGGCCATCAATCAATAACTAAAAAGCCACACACAACCAGGCACCATATAAATACCACACACAGAATAGCCCAAAGCACACATTCTGTTAGAGAGAAGTTCCTCAGAATAGGCTCCAGCACAAGTCCAAAAGCTTGAAGGACTAAACCTCTGGTCCTGGTGATGGACCCAGATTGGATCCTCATGTGTATGCATTTGGAGTCTCAAGAATGGGTGAGATTTCCCAAAGGACACTTTGTGGTGCCGCTGAAAATAGTGATGCATTATATCTAATATGATTGTTGTCTCAATTCCGGTCTGAGCCTGGTGCTGAATTCAATGAAGAACACCAGAGGTGCAGGTTTTGTTTCCTTTTATTGAAGCACTTCAGCAAAAGGGGTCCCAGCCAGCAAAATGCCAGGACCCAGAACAAAGGATTAAGAGAGCTTTATACAATTTCACTAAAGCAGAAGGCGAGACAAGGCAAGATATATACAAGGCAGCACCCCACATTCACCTTTGCAATGCAATTCTATATATGTCTGTTTAGTATGACCCCCCTGAAGTAAGCGCTGAAGATGAATCCAAAATTCTTATAGACATTCCAGCATTAATTACTGTATACAAGAGAAGCCAAGACTGCATCTCTGCAAGAAGACACTGGTGTATCAGTGATGCACTGGGTGGGTCCAATAAAAGGTAAGCTGGATCTCCATGGGAAGGTTATGGAGCCAGAACTGTCTCTACCTTTCCGCATGTAGGCCTTTGGTTGACCTAATACAAATGCTAACACTAGTTCATATTCAGCAGGTGTCAAACTATGACAGTCCCATTGAAATAATTGGGTTTTAAGCTTGTCAAGCATCACTTAATCTGCATTCAATTCTGTGGCCAAGATTGATGGATATCTAATTTGTAAACAAAACAGATCCTTCCCCCCCCCCCCTCATATCCTACACATGTGAAAATTTCATGGCTTTTTCCTCATCTTCTGCATAAGACAGTTAAAATGCTAGGATACAGAACAGAATAACATTATTTTACACATTTCTTTATTAGATGCATGGAGCAGAAACCCTTCTCCTCCTATTTGCAATTCTAACAGGGTAACTATTTTTATTGACCTAGGAACAGAAGAGTAAATTCTAATCTAAAAAAAATTCTACAAAGCAGATGTTTCTTCCTGTGAGTACTGGTAAATTTCTACCCTCTGAATGATCTCTGCTTTTGTATGCCTAATTAAATTTTAGAGGTCCCTTGCTCAAATAAAGATTTATTAGCTGTTAAAACCATAGCATAATTCTTCTACCACCTACATGCTCTCCTTTAACATATTTACAAGTATAAAGACTGATTCACTATAAAAACATGAATGATTTAATGTTGCCACATTATTGGTGTCAATTACTAAAATTCAGGCCTAAGCTATAGCTTTTTGAAGACTCCATATTTAATTCTAAATTTGTCATTTTTTAAAAAGAGATTCTCTGAATTTTAATGTTCAAGCCAAATGAGGACCTTGTCAAAACTGCCTTTTGGAGAGCAGAGTTTCTAGACAATTAAGACTTGCAGAATAATTGCAAGATAATCCCTCATATTTAACAAATCAAACTTCAATGTGAATCATTTACACCATGCTTGTTAAAGGTATGAGTATAAAATAAGTTTGTCATGGATGCTTTTAGGAAGGGCAGTTGTTAGCTTCTATTTATCTGGTGAAAAGATGAGGTGACTCCATAGCCATTAATTCTATTTTTTTGCCCATTTTTCTCTTTTAGCCTGTGTTTTTTCATATTTAAAGTTATTATTGCATTATTTATTATGTTTTAGCAGTGCTATACATCATATACATATACATATATATATACATATACATACATAATTCCCTGTCTAGGCATGATAAATTCAACATTTCCAGATACCAAGCAATATCCTTTAGATATTGCTCTTCAGGCTACAATTACAATGATAGATAGATGATAGATAGATAGATAGACAGACAAACATTCAACTTTCATCTCCAAATCCTGGTATTTCATATTTTCCAATTGGCTTTCCTAAATCCTAGCATCACCTACTATAGCAGCATCATGAACCAAACTTTCTTCTTTTCAACAACTGTTATATCAGGCATGTTATGAACAAGTTACTTGTTCGTTTGGATACCTGACATACTGTAACATCTTTTCCTGGACATCTTCCAATATCTTCTCAACTGGATGGTTCCAATACTTTTTACGATATTCAAATCTAAACCTCTGGCAAAATTTCCCATGAATAATTTTGGCAACTCAGTCATGACACTGATTGTTGTCAGTTTGTGAAATTTTACTGCGACTACCAATCAAATGATCAATTGCTTCATTCTTTTTACTACAAAGGCCACATTTGCTGTTATTTGTTACATGTTGAATGTTCAGCTTCATGCAATTAGTTGGCAAAGGCAACTTGTACTGCTACTGTACCACTAAAATTTAGTCTTCAGTTTCTTCTTTAACACTGATCTCAACTGTGTAGGAGTTTTTAATCAGCTTTTGCATCTATATCCTTAAAATATTGACAATTGATTGACTTGTTTTCCAATTAACAAATCAGTTTTCAATTGTTTCTTTTCTATTTTCAGTTTTCACCTTGTTGTTTTCAAGATTTTCCTTGATTGATTTTCCTCAGCAAAGGTTCTTGGCTTTTCTTGATGTAGTCATTTTGCATTGTTACTAGTTTTCTTCTGATCCAAGTTATCAAGTTCCATCTGGGTCAACTATTTCTGCTCCATATTGAGTAACAGGGACTGCACAGTTATTAATTGCTTTAATGATGTTTCCACTATTTAGCTTTCATTTAAAAATTTTCCAGACTTGTTTGGTTAGTAGAGATAATAATATTAATACTAACTACTATTATTCAAATTCTGCAAATGATCTATTATTCTAATACATCAATGGAAAACTTACAAAATGTTTGCAAATGTGCAGATCAGTTCTTACCAGAACTGGAGTTCAGTTGTGCTGAATATTTTCCCAAAAGTTTGATGGGAAGAAAAAACAGGCAGTAAATAGTTAGCCCCATTTTTGGGGAGATTTGAAATCCTTCTGCTAAATCCACTACTGTTCCTAGATCCCTTCGTAACTAGAAAATAGAAGAAAAGTAAATTAAACATTCTTTACATGAGTATATCTTAATAAATTGCATTATAGGTAGTCCTTGACGTATGGACACAACTGAGCCCAAAAATTTCCATTGCTAAGCAAGACAGTACTTAAGTGGGTTTTGTTCCGTTTTGTAACTTTTCTTCCATAGTTGTAAAGCAAATTACTGCAGTTGTTAAGTTAGTAACATGGCTGTTAAGTGAATCTGACTTCCCCATTGACTTTGCTTGTCAGAAAGTTGCAAAGGGTGATCATGCGACCCCGGGACTCTGCAACTGTCATAAATACATGCCCCAAGCATCCACATTTTGACCATGCGGATGCTGCAGTGGTCGTAAGTGTAAGTGTAGGTTACTTTTTTCAGTGTCTTTGTAACTTTCAAACTAAGAACTGTAGTAGTAGACAACCAGAGAACAAAATCCTACCATAAAAAGCCTTCTTATTCTGTGTGTTCAGTCATTGTTGAAAGCTACTTTATTACAAGACTCCAGAGACAATTTTGTCTAGAGGCATAGGGTGACTGGTTTTATGTAACATAAGTGCTACAATTAACCCTATAGAGCAGACAGATAGATATAAAATAAATGAGAGCAAATTTCTTTTAGCAATATAAAACTCAAATGTGTTTATTTCTTCTTCCCTAAAATAAAGCAAACAAGTCAATTTATATGTGCAGACATCTATATAATTTCTTTCCCACAATTTAAGATCTATGAACCACAAAACGAAAAATAAAATTATACACCCATCTGTTATTTGAACAGCAAGCATTGTATTTTTCTCTCTAATTATATAGGATGTAGCAAGATACTGAAAAAAAAAAGATAATTCTTGCAGGGCTCAAATCGTGAGTGGTTAAAATACTTCTTGTTTAATAATTGCTGCTCTTCATTAGTGTGAACCAAAGGCATAGTCTATCTGAGACAATAACATCTGTACTCCATATTTCATTATCACCAAACTTCACATTTCACACAAAAAGAATAGCTAGCAAAGCCTTACAGCTTTAATTAGTTTCTACCATAGCTGTGAAGGTCAGCCAATTATTGTGTGTGAAATTTCAATATGAAATTGAAGACAGCATTGCAACATTGTGAAATGCATAGTGCTGTAAATCTAACATGATTATATATATATATATATATATATATATATATATATATATATATATATATATAGTAAAGGGGGAGAAAAGACATGATTATGGATGCTGTCTTATGCTCTTTCACCAGCTGTGACATAATGCTTAGGAGTTGGATTCCCCCCACCTTTTAAGGGATGAAACCCAAACATATGAAGCTAATTTTTATGATATATGAATCACTTCCTACATTTCCCAATGCTTACTATAACTTAGAAGGGCGTTGTAATTTTTCTAAATAAATTCTTCTTTGTGATGGCTTTGAGAAGACGTTGAATACATTTCAGTTTAAAGTGAGATAGATGTAATGAATCTCAGTGATGCCAGAGTATTGTGTAACTCTTCAGAAATACTACACTTATATTACACAGATCTGTAGATAAATGCCAAGTTCAAACATGAACTATTTTTGTTTATTTGTTCTTCTTCTGATGTAGTGGCACTGATACCTTCCAAAGAGAAAGTGGAATGAAAACTTTTCAAGATAAAGAGATTTAAAAAATGAAATAACTGTTGATTATGTGCCATCAAATTGGGGTCAACTCATAGCTACTGAACAGAGAAACCTTCTCCAATATGAAATGTAAGTGCCACTGAATTCACTGCTTATTCCCACTTCTAATAAATGCTCAATACTAAATGCATTTTCTAGCACAAAGTCTTCAACTGTTAGAACCTCCTTATTGGTACAATAGAAAGAAAAGTCCCAGTCACATGCTAATATCAGGCAGATAACGTAAAGAGTGATCATAAAGCTTGCTTCAACAGATACAAAGCTGTTTCTAGAAATTTACAAGTCACCAAGGATCAAAAAGCTTGCATTCTGGATATGTCTAAAGGTGAAGACTCTAAAAAGTAGATCAATTTGTCATCTGAAAAGCTCATACTTCTGTGATTATAAATAATCTAGTCTTTCTCTACAGTCAAAAAGGAAAAAGATCTAAATCATAAGGTTATCTAACTATGTTTCTTATGGTTACCATAAAAAAGAAAGAAAAGGAAAAGAAAAGAGGAAAAAAAGAAAAAAGAAAAGAAAAGAGAAAGAGCAAAGGGCAGAAAAGTTATTCATTCAACTGTAAGATCAGAATTCAGATGCTTTTCCTCTGAGCTCAAGTTGGCAGTCATCTAAACTTCTACACTTTGTAAAATGTGAAGACTTAAGTTTTCTATAAGCAAATATATAAGTTATAGGTAGACAGTTTGCTTGGATTTTCTCCTAGCAGGAGAAGAATACATTTAGTAGGCAAGTAAAGTTGCCCCAATCCCGAGATGGAGTTATCTCTGAAGAATGTAAGCCTGGTGCATCTCCCTGATTCCATCTACTATCTTCAAGGGTCCACCTTTGGTCAAAATACAAAAAGAAATGGACCTAGCTGAAACTCAGCTGATGTGTAGCTTTTGTTGTTGCTGTTCAGTTGCTAAGTCATGTCCAACTCTTTGTGATCCACTGGACCATAGCACGTCAGGCCCCTCTGTCCTCCACGGCCTCCCTGAGTCTGCCCAAATTCATGCCCACTGCATTGATGACACTATCTAAACATCTCATTCTCTGCCATCTCCCTCTCCTTATGCCTTTAATCTTTCCCAGCACCAAGTTCTTTTCCAATGTGTTCTATCTTCTCATATGGTGGCCAAAGTATTTGAGCTTTCGTTTCAGTATCTGTTGTTCCAAAGGACAGTCAGGGTTCATTTCCTTTAGGATTGACTGATTTGATCTCCTTGTATTCCAAGGGACTCTCAAGAAACTTCTCCAGCACCACAATTCAATAGCATCGATTCTTTGGTGCTCAGCCTTCCGACTGGGAAAACTGTAACTTTGACTGTATAGACTAGACATGTCAAACTCTCGACGTCACGTGACTTCGCGCAACGTATCAAAGCTTTTTTTGCCATTGCTGGCAATGGGGTGGGCGCAACTCCAGTATGATGAAACCGGCCTGCGGGCAGGCAGTTTGACACCCCTGATATAGACCTTTGTTGGCAAAGGTCCATATAGATGTCTCTGTTTTTAAATATGCTGTTTAGGTTTATCATAGCTTTCCTCCCAAGGAGAAGCATCTTTTAATTTCATGATGGTAGTCACCTTCTGCAGTGATCTTGGAGTTGAAGAAAATAAAATCTGTCACTTTTTCCATTTCTTCCCCTTGTATTTGCCTGGAAGTGATGAGACCAGACACCACAATCTTAGTTTTTTAAATATTGAGTTTCAAACCAACTTTTGCACTCTCTTCTTTCACCCTTATCAAGAGGTTCTTTAGTTCCTCACTTTCTGCTACTAAAGTGGTATTGTCTGCATATCTGAGGTTGTTGATATTGATGTGTAGGCAGCTATTGGTGTCAACTGAGACAATCAGGGACAATACTATCTGGCTAAATTAAATCACATAGTGAAAAAAGGCTAATACAATTTTCTTTTCTTTTAAAGCAAATGAGTATATATAATCTACAGTATAGATTTATCTTATTTTTAAGAATCTCTTCGCAGTAGTATTCCTTTATTCTATGATGTATTTTAGCACTTATTGCATTAAAGATTAGTGCTTCCTGTTCTGAAACTAAGAGCTAAACTAAACAATATACATTATTCATTTTGTGCAACTCATTTCTGGGTATTATTGACAGAATTATAGACATACTGCTTTGTCTTTTTTAAAAATGTACATCTTGCCATTTGTTTATTTATTTATTTATATCCTGCCTTTATTATTTTTAGAAATAACTTGAGGTAAGAAATTTACCTAAAGCTCCTTTTTCCTTCTATTTTTTCCCAAATCCTGTGAGGGAGATTGGGCTGAGAGAGACTGACTGGCCCAAAGGCACCCAGCTGGATTTCATGCCTAAAGCAGAACAAAAATAGTCTCCAAGCCTGATGCCTTAACCACTGTACCAAATTGACTCTAATATATATGTACCACTAGAGAGGCAATGGTGATTTTGGACTGAAACTTTCAAGCACAGAGATGGGAAAACTTCAACTTTCCTCAGCTTATTTCTTTGGAATTTCCCCTTCCCAGCCAGTAATGTAGGGTTACCAGATCTGGGCTGGAAAACCAGAGATGTCCACTAGAGGGCACCAAAGAGTACAAATTTCTCATTTCTACCATCTGCTGGTCTTGCAGTTATTTTCTGCCCAGATAACCATATCTAGATGAAGCAGGATAATATGAATTGTATGTATCATTACATTTATCCACCAAAATGTCATATGAAAACCTTTTTATACCTAGGAAGTGGTTGAGTTATGTTAGGTCCACTTCACTTAATTGCAGTGTTTAAGAGGGGATTGTATTGTTTGAATTACTCAAGTACATAATTGACCTATTTATATGTAATAATAATCTCTCAGGTACAGAAGGGTTGTTTCTTCTAAAGGGAGCAGTGAAAAAAATAACCATGTTATAGTTTGGTATTACATTCAAGCCAGAAACCATGATTTGTTCATTCCATAAGAAATCAGGGGGAAAATATCCCAAGAATAAGACTTCATATTAAATTATAATCTTATGTAGAACTTGGAGATTTCCTTCCCCTTAGCCCTCACCTTTTCCTACCAGTTTTTCAATAGGGTTAACACCTACTCATCATCCTATCCTCTCTTCTTCTTTCTCATCTTTGCATGGAGATATATGGCCTATAACAATAACCATATTAAGATTATTATGTATGTTTATATGTATTATATATTAATATATATACCTCCCCAAGAATTGGTTATGTTTTAAGAAAATAAGAATGACCCTGTTGAATGAGAAAAGTGCTCTTCCTAATGCAGTATTGGGCTGCCCTCAGTGACCAACCCATTGCTTTAGAGGTGTTTGCAAGCACACCCTGGAATAATAATCCTTTCCTCCTAGTAATTCCTAGCAAATGCAATATGGAAGTTTACTGTATCCAATCTGGGAATAACAATGATTCTGTAAGACTGATGCTCCTTAAAAAACTGGGGGTCCATTATTCAATCCTTTTTTAAAACTATTCAAGTATCCTCCATTTTGTGTAATGAACTCTGAAAATAAATTAATGATGCACAACTCAAATCTTATCATCTCTCCCATTTTCACTTCTATAAAAATATTGCCCATCTCGAAAGAAACCTCAGAAAATATAACACTCCTTAATGGAGAAGAAAGTCCACTTAAAGCTACATCTAAAAGCTTAAATGTGACTATAGTGACATTTATTTAAAACAGCATGAGATGACACACTTATGGCTTAATTTTTCAAAATTCAGAACATTCATTTAAAGATCATTTGAGGAAAAGGAGGATAGAAATATCTAGAAAAGGAGATTATGAATGAAGTTATTTCCTCCCTCCCTCCCTCCCTCTTTTTCCATCCATAAGTCCTAAGAAAACTGTGTGCTTCTGGCTCAAACAGGAAGTTCTAAAATTCAGATGTTAGTGAAGGAATATCAGAGTATGCAAGGGATTCACTTTTGAATGACACCATGTGTATTTTCTGTTCCCTGCTCTGGATTGTATCAGTGCGGATAACAAAGGCTAGTCACAAAGGGATGTGGACAAATGTTCATATAGTATCACAGAATAGTCCTGCAGTGGGGGAAGCAGATACTCTGTGTTTACTTGAGAAAGGTAAAACTAGGGAAAGAGTTTCCCTCCAAATCTCCTGTCCCCCCCCCACCACCAATACTTTGATTGCCAAGGCAATCCAGACTGGAGCTGATGAGAATAATGAGTCTAGACTCTCCGTTCACCCTCTTGGGAGGCATTGTGATCAAAGGGCAACCATTTGGCACAATTTTCTGCATGATTTCAATGGTACTTTCAAAACAAACACAGAATCACATTCCCCCCATACATACACATCTATATATGGCTAGATAATAATGTATACTGCTGCTCTAAACGCCAGAAATTTGATTATGCTTACACTTACATGTATATGTTGACAATCCCAAGCCATGTCTGAGGGCCTGGAAATTAGACTTCTCCACTTTATCTGGTGAAAGCGGGCAAATTTTCTTAGGCTGTATCCCGCAGTCAAAATGGCAACACCTATGCGTAAGAGGAAAGTATCAGAGAATCAATAAAAGTTTGCCAAGTTGAAACCACCTTTAATATTTAAAAAAATATTAAAAATCACTATCATAGCTAATTTGGTCTTGCTTTTGTTTTTCTTCTAAATCATTTAATCTAAAATATTTTGGCTCTGTTCTAAATAGTTTAATCTAAATATTAAATTTTATAGCACTTTTAACTATTCTTGTCTATCCTGAATTCTATATGTGTGTTCACTAGAAGAGTAGGAAGTGTAACTTTTGAGCTTTTTTAAGATAGAAATTTCATTCCAACAACACCAACAGTGGGGTTGAGTTTGAAGAAATGGCTAAACTAATTTATTTGCTCAAGGAGAGAACTTTTATAAAACATTGGAACCCTTTATATATTTTTTTAATTGGAAATGAATAAAAATCTACTTCTGATTTCAGGATTTATTGGTTAAAAAGGTTTGTTTATGGGAAGAATGGAAGTATGATATGCACTCTGGGAGGGTGGACATGACAATTATTGTGTTTGTACCTGCTGCAAAGAAAGAAATTTACTTGTTTAGATATATTTTTCTTTTTTCTTTTTTGTTATTCTTCACTTTTTCTTTTACCCTTTTATAATATTTTTCTATTTCTTCCCCTATGTTTCTGTAGTCTTTAAAATCTTCATAAAACTTCTTTTAATAAAAGTATTTAAAATACCAGTGGGTTCTAAGCATACTTTGAGACCCTGCCTGGCTAACTGGCCATTGTTAGAGGAACAGAACAGTTGTGTCTGGTGGCTAGCACATTAACAAGAGCTCCTCACATTACAGCATTACGTTCCAGGCCCACTTGTTCATCAGTAATTCTTACTATAATGCTTTCAGTACAATATTGCAAGACCAAATATTCTGAAGACTTTAGTATCTTACAAATATTCTAGAAGCACACGAAAGTCACAACTCCATTTATTATCTTGCTCTTTTTTAGAGGTATGCCTATTTCAGCTGGGATAAAACATCCCAAAGATTATCATTCTCCATACTGACTTCACTGCCCTTTGATTTTACAGGATGACTTCAAGTTTTAGTATTGTAAAATATTTTATTTCTATAGAGTTGTGATCTCCTAAGGGATCCTTTCAGAAGTGGGCTTGGCAAAAAAAAAATATGATTTTTTTTTAAATTAAAAAGAAAATAGTTTGTTTTTATCCAGAATGAATTATGAATTTGGAAATCTTGTATAAGTCAAGGAACTGATAAAGGAACTCTTTAATCAGATGAACTGAAATTGGCTCTTTTCTTCAACCATCCAATCAAATGTCTCCAGTCATCCCTTTCTCATGAACTTCTAGCTACTGGGACCTTTCCTTTTTTATTGGTAACAGGTCTACAACAGCTCTAGGGAGACCTCTGTGTAAGGTTTTTATCTCTAGCAATAGCAACATTCCAGCTGCTTGCGGTGGGGGGAAATCCACCAATTACAGTAGATGTCCATCTACACCAGCAACATAGACAGCTTTACAGTTACACTGGGATCACAATTCTCAGAAACAACAATCACTGAGGACGATCCTAGTTTGGAAGTCTGGGAATTGTAGTCCTTGTACATCTGGAAAATTCTGGGTTATTAAAAAAGTTTGTGTAGGGAGTAGTGTCTGGCTATTCAATCATCTTTAATGTTATGCCTCGGATGGGAAAAATAAAACTAGTAGTTATCCATGATATGTCCCTCTAGGATGGCAGTTCCCAACCTTTTCTATAGCCTGCACCCCTAGAACGCTTCTGATATATTCTTGGACCCCTTACAAGAGTTTGTAATAATGGCAATGGATAATGCATGTACACTATAATTTTGAAATTTCTAAAACCAAGTTTTTGCACCTCCTGGAATATTGCAAGCACCCCTGGTTGGGAACCCCTGCTCTAGGACCTAGCCATTTAACAGTGCAGTCAATTAGCTTTTGAGGGATTGGGTCATCTGTGATAGACATAAATCTTGTAAAACACCTTCTCTCGCCATATCAAATCTTCATTTTCATCCACTATTGGCAGCAATTCATTTACTTCCTAAATTAAGCAATAGGTGCTTTAACATATTTTGGCAGTTTAGTAAGCATGCTTCTTAGAGAGGCTTCTCATTTTCAACCTAAGCTTCGGTGGAATGTGATCATACTTTGCAGTTTGTTCCATGTAAATCTTAAATTCACCATGTTCTCCTCAAGCAAGAGTTCCATGGTCACCAAAATAAACTTATCAAATGGATTCAGGATTGGGTTCCATGGAAGTCCACACTGTAATCCTTACAAATCATCAGCTTCCATGAAGAGCATAAACTGTGCTTACCATAGTACTATATTCAAATTTCAGGCCAACTGTTTGTCATCAGATTAGAATGTGATGATATTAAAAAAGATGAGAAGGAAAAGCTGTTCAGCAGTTTTAAATTCATAATGACAGCCTGCAGGAAATAGAGACACCCCACCAAATACTGTTCATTAAAACAGATGCACATCCTCACACAAATATGCACAGACTGTATATTCAATTTATCAAAACCAACAACATAATTTTAAAGCTACCAGATCTGGGCTGCAAAATTCCAGATGGCCATGAGATGGCCATCTGGAATCAGAGTTGTCTGAACTGTTTGCTGCCATTAAGTGGTCATCTGAATTTTTGCAGCCCTGATCAGAAAGTCGTACAATGTCACACCCAAAATTCCACAGATTCCAGGGGCTTTAGAAAAGAGTCTATTCTATTTTAACTTTCTGGCTAAGCTATGCAGAATTACAAGTTTAAGGAGACTTAGTGCACTGCTTCTGTTTTGACTGGTATTTTGTAACTAGTTTATCCTCATATTTTCTATTAGTCATGCTTCCAATAATTTAGGGACCACAAACTCAAACACTGGCCTGATTCATGCACCATGCTAAAATATATTTGGGTTCTGATTTTGTCTTGATGTCATGCAAAATCAGCCACTGTGGTATGTAAGTCACGGTTATTCATTTTGTGTATGCACCAGTTAATTATGGATCATTTCTCTATTTATTTAAAATATTTACATGATCTCTTGCTAAAACAACATCTTGAAATGTGCAAACTATGCCACTGAGTCCTTGGCAGAGGAAATGCTCTGTCTACTCTTTTGAGAAGGAAAGAGTTTATTTTCAGAGTAGGATCATACTATCAAATTCAGAAGATTTTTCTTTGCTGCTTTTCTTTTTGAAATATTCCACAAATCACCAACCGCTGCACAGAATGGCATGCAATGAACTTATATATGAACAAACGTTTGTGTCTTTTCGTCAACATCACTACAGATTTTGATCTTACTAAACAGAAATGCCAGAACTTTTTTCATAATCTAGCACCCTCCAGATGTGTTAGGATTACAGGTCTCACAATTGTCAATTAGCAAAATTTGTCATGCTGGCTAGGAATTCAGAATGTTTATTTGTGGAAATCATTTGTAATCTAACCCTTCAGTTTGGAAGCATTAAAAATGGCTTGTATAATAATAAAAAACCAACAACAAATATTTCTTGCCCCAAAGAATAAGGTCTCAAGATCTTTGGAAGGTATTAGTTTGAGACAAACATCTCTATAGTTTTTTCTTCCCTAATTTAGGTTGGATGACTGGACATCTTGCATGCTGAGCCATTTGGAGTTACAGTAGAGGAAGACTATGGAGAACTTGATTGTTTTATTCCGTCAGTAGTGTTCTCATCTTGGAAGCAGAACTGGGCCAGTAGCCCTTGGCTTGTTTACCACAGTTAAAAGTGCTTATTCCTTATTCATTGTACTGATTCTCACATTCTTAATGAAAATTCAAATCAAACTTTGTGACTAAAACAGACTCTCATTAACTTTCCTTTTCTGCTTGTTCTGGAAAAAAATCAGCAAAATTCTGACTAAATGAATTCCCTTTCCTAATTTGATTTTCTTCCAAAATTACAACCACAGGGTTAAAAGGCATGCTGGTGGGGAATCACTTAATTCTTTCATTGACTGTTCCATGAGGAAGGAAGTGTGTGTGTGTGTGTGTGTGTGTGTGTGTGTGTGTTTGTATTTCCTAAAGAAAATTTGAAAGAAAACAAAGAAAAAGAAAAAGAAGTAATAACAATGCAGTGCTTAAGATAAGAGCAGATCTCCTAATTATTTTGTGTCTTCAATATTTTCCTGAGGACTACCAGGGAGGAGGCTAGCCATATCACCATCACAACATTCCAAAACATTGGTGATGCCACAGAAAAGCAGAGAAATGCTTTCTAGACCTGACCTTCATCACCTCTCCAAAAGGTGAGTATTGGACTTAATGAAGCATCATGCTAGGTTTTGTAACAAGCAGTGTTCTGATGCATCTTTCCAGTCAACCTTCCTATCAAATTGCTATTTAATTCAGAGATATTTCTATAATGTTGTAAGCATCGAAGACTTTATATACTTGCAATAGAACATTTAATCCCACTTATTGTAGGCAAAGGGATAAAGCCTAAGATAAATCACAAAATTGTTAAAAACCCCAAGTTTCAATAAATGCTTGCCAAATGTCAGATAAGGCCCTGGAACTGAGAGATAGCTCTATATAACGTCACTAGCCTTCCAACTTTATGAACTATGAACAATATTAAGACTTTCAAAGTTCAGTGGATGTTTGGGTTTCTAATCTACACTGGTTCAAGTAGACTTAGATCATACATGTTGGCTATGTAGCTGTTGTTGAAGTATTATCAGGGCTTTTTTTTGGTCATAGAATGACCAGAATGGAGTTCCGGCACCTTTTTTTGATGGAACCTTGTAGGGTAGGCAAGGCGGGTTGTATGACATGTGTGAGTTCCAGCACTTTTTTTTTTTTTTTTACAAAAAAAAGCACTATTATCAAATGCATTTCAGCTTTTAATTGTGAGGATAAAGCAGTATTCACTTTGTCAGTAGTAATTCCGAGGTTTCAGAACCCAAGAATAATCTGAACAGCCCAATGTATCTCATTAGACCATTAGCCCCTGACCTCATAAAGTTTGGAACTATTCTACTTACAGGCTTTGCATGCCTACAAAAGGTGTCCAACATGTGGCCATCTTGCTTGGCAGTTTTAGATAAGGGGAGTAAAAGAGCAGCGTGAATCTCCTGCAGGAAGCAGACTTTCACGTTTGCCATGAGATCTGCTTGAGCACGAATCCGTGCAACGTTGACATGTAGCATTAAGGAATGCATCTTTAATCTCACTGCAATAACCAGAATGAAGCCAGTGCTGCTGGCACATTTTAATGGGTGATTCCCTCCAAAAGCGGCCCCTGCTTGAAATTCTGCCTGGAGTCTAAATTAAAGTCAAAGCCCTAGTCAGTTAACTGGGCTATAACATATGAAGAATTGATTTTCTTATTTTCAGCTGTCAGGCTTGCTACAAAGAATGAGTTTTAATTCTGGGGATGTTATTAAACTCCTTGCTTAACCGGCAGAAAAATGGAACTGCTGGAGGAGCAAGCGGGCAACTGCCGTCGGATTGAATGACACCTGTCAAAGTATGATGAATGACCCTCCCTGCCCCACAATCCCATTCTCTGTCAGTCAGGGGAGGACCATTAATCTTCATCGAGGACCTGTCACGTTAGGCAACCAGGATGCCAAAAACTCCTCCTCCCTTTCGCCTCCAAGACACATGTAGCAATATGATGCTCTCATCGGGGGCACGATGCCGTATTTGCATAATCTTGCATGACTTTCTCCCCCCTCCCCAGAACTTCCTCCTCCAATCCTACCCTCTTACTCTGCCAAAGCCAGTGTGGGAGAGATGTGATTAGACAGATGGAGTATGGGCCAGGCTGCCAGCTACCAAACCCCCTACAGTGCTTGATGAGGAGCAGACCATCTATACAAACCAATCAAAAAGCTGGCAGTTCAATTACAGAGTAATAAAGGGACATTCATCATTCAATTAGGCACCTGTCATGGCCCCACAAAAGGGAAAACTTCTAACCTGAGACTCCAGGGAAAAGAAGCTACAACCAACAAGCAGAGGGACAAATGAAGAGAGAGAGAACAAATATTAAAGGAGGAGGAGCAAAAACAGGAAGGCAAGGGAAAAGACAAAATTGATTATTAACCAGAAACCCCCCTGTCCCCTCCCCTCCCCTCCCCTCCCCAAAATAGAGGAATCTTTCAGCAAAAATCAAAAGTTGACCTTATATAGATGAAGAAATTAGTCCTTAATGCTAAGTCTTGGCAGGGTATGTGTTTATCAATGTATTCATTACCACCTAACCCAGCATCCCTTGTAATTGGCACAAAAGGAGGAAAAATGGCTTTTCAAATGCTAGCAATGATAACAGTAACAAAAGGCAAGCAATTCACATGTTGACAATTTCCTCACTCTTGTTGGTCAGAGAGAAGAAAAGCAAAAACAAATTATGATAGATTTAAAAAATGGTCAAGGGATAGGTAACATTGCAACATAAGTCCATCAGCTGGCAAAAACACCAACCACAGGAAAAATTAGACAGCAAAAAAATGTTGATGCCTTGTCAAAGATCCACTCATTAGTAGAGTCCTATCACAGTGATGGTGAACCTTTTAGAGACTGAAACTGCAACCCAAAACCCACTTATGCATCGTCAGGTGCCGGGTGGGCATGGCCCATTGGGTGGGCATGGCCCGTTGGGTGCACGTGGCTGTGGTGGTAACAGCAGACTGGGTGGGACTAAAAAGTTCAGTCAATCAATTCTAACTTTGCAAGATCTTTTTTTTCCCGCGAGAAGTTGAAATTGACTGATTGATTGAACCTTTTTTTTTTTTTGCACACGGCGGTGGAGGCCTAAAGCGAAAAGGTTTTATAAAACCAAGCTGAAGGCCTAGGACTGGGGCAACAGCGTGCATGCCCACAGAGAGGGCTCTGAGTGCCGCCTCTGGCACCCCTGCCATAGGTTCGCCACCACTGTCCTATCATATAGTCAGAAAGCCTTCAGGTACCAGTAAGTGTGAGCTTGCCACCAACAGCTACTTACCTTTTTTTTCCTTTTCCCCTAGCTTCAAGTTCTCTCAATATTACAAAACATATCAATGTATATATGATAGTCAAGTGAGTTGAACATAGGAGGAATGCATTGTAGGACATCTTCTTGAGCTGGTGCTGGAATTTGCTTTAATTTGTTGTAAATTAAGCTGCTGATTTGCTTCAGAAAAAAAAATATTGGTATCCCAATAGAAAAGTTAATAGGAAAAAAATCTAATTGGTCTTCCATATACTACAAGTAATCCCCGAGTTATGAGCATTCACTTAACGCTCATGCAAAGTTATGTCATGAGTGCCCCCTAGTGCTTATGAGCAAGTTCTGAAGTTACGAATATTGCAGCACCATGGCAGTCTTTCGCCCTTATGAGCGACTGCAGTGGCTCTGCAAAATTAACCCTGGTTATTCCCTCCCCACCCCTGCCCCGGGTCTTCCTAGGCACCAGCCCTTCAGTACTCACTCTGCAAAGATCGAGATCCTTTACTTTCTTGGCTGATCCAGGTGTTCGGTGTATTTGCAGAGAATGGAGGCCTAAAGTAACACAAGTTCATGTGAAATCAGTGGGGCGAGATCTCACGCTACTGATCTCACATGATCTCATGGTATTTTAGGCCTCTGATCTCTGCCATAGAGAACAGAACCAAAGCTGGGGGACTTTTCCATGTGTCTCTGTAGGCTGGATTGGAGGTTTTTTCCAGGCTGCTATGGCCTGGATCTAAGGATGGGGAATGCTTCCATCACCAACCCCCGCAGCCCAATCTGGGTTCTGGAGGTGTTTTTCAGGCCTGATCAGACCAAGGGGGGGGCTGCAGAAGCGTTCCCCAGCCTCAGATCCAGGCTGCAGCAGTCTGGAAAAGGCATCTGGAGCCTGAATTGGGCCAGAGGAGTGATGCGGAAGCATTCCCCAGCTTCAAATCTGGGTGGCAGCGGCCTAAAAAAGGCCTCCGGAGCCTGGATCAGGCCACGGGAGAGCATGGAAGTGTTCCCTGGTCTCAAACACAGGGCGACAGCGGCCTGGAAAAGACCTCATGGAGTCCAGATCAGGCTGTGGGGGGGGGCTGCAGAAGCTTTCCACTATGTCAGATCTGGGTGGCAGCAGGAACCGCAGCAGAGAGGAGACAGATCTTTTCCTGGTGACTCTGGCACAGCAGGAAGGGAGGGGGAAGCATGCAGTATCTTATTCGGTCGGGGAAGCCTTGGGGGCATGTTCCATCACTAGGCCGCCATGACCTTCCCCACCCTGAGATACCTCATGTTCACTTTACATGCTGCGTGCATTTTAACAAGCAAGGGAGTGATCTCGTTTGAGGTACAAGATTCACTCTACACGTTTTCGAGTTACGAGTGGAATGGGCAGGCTCCATTGCACTTGTAAATCGAGGACTACCTGTGTAAGAATAATTCAGTCAGTTCATATTCAATTTAATTATTCTATGCAAGGTAGACTACACTAGACTACATTTTAGAGGAACTAAACTGAGCTCCTGATACACAATGAAATGTTTCTTACTAAACATAACGTTAGAAATGTGATTTTTTAAAAAAAATCTACAAAGTCAAATCTATAAAGTCAGATACTACATTTTCAGGTACTTTTGTTGGATCATAACTCATTCATATACACACATCTGCAAATACATACATACATAAGCTAATTAAATAAATGTAAAAGAAAACTATATATAGGGCAATATATAGATTTATTTATAATCTATACAAACTTAGATAATATGTTTCTTCAATTAAATTCTACATGGATTCTTAAACTATTAGCATTTCTGTATGTCCTAACTAACTAGGTACCAAAGAATTTAACCAAATAACATTTAATGCAAAAGCTCTTTCTGTTGATTCTTCATGTTTCCTTTTTTGTTTGTAATAACATTCTAATACAATATGATAAAGAAGTTAACAACTCTTATTTATATCTGCTGAGACATAGATCTGTGCATTGCTCCTGCAATGGGGAAAAAATCCTACTGTATTAAACAAATACTGTATTTCCCTGAAAATAAGGCCTATTCCCAAAACAAGACCTAGCTCGATTTTTATCGTGCACCTAATATAAGCCCTACCCCCAAAACAAGCCGTAGTTCAGGCCCCTCCCACTCCATCGCACCATCTGGTTGCACGAGGTAGGGCAAGGCGCACATATAAAAATCAAGCTAGGGTGGGGGTGGGGAGGTGAAGCTGCCCCATGTGCCCTGCACCTGCTTACCTCAAGACTGCCGCAGCCAGGCATTCCACCCCCGACACCTGCCTCGCCTCATGGTGGCAGTACGAATAGCCCCATCCAGAAGGAGCCTGTGTGGCTGCTACTGTCCCACTTCTTCTGCTCTGCTTGCCACCACTCACGTTTGTTGCCCCTGGCCTCTGTTTTGCCAGTAGAGGCCTTCAGGAAAGGCCTCTGCAGCTGAGAATTGACCTCCAGGATGATGCGCACATCATGCCCCGGCCTCTGCTTTGCTAGCAGAGAAACGCAGGCTGGGGCATGTCATACTCATCATCCCAGAGCTCCATTCTGGGCTGCAGAGGCCTTTCCTGAAGGCCTCTGCTGGTGAAACGGAGGCTGGGGGCAACACGTGCAATGGCAAGCTGCTGCAGAAGAAGTGGGCCAGTGACAGACACACAGGCTCCTTTGTGGAGGCAAGATAGTGGAAAAGACATCCCCTGAAAATAAGACCTAATGCCTCTTTTGGAGGCAAAACAAATATAAGACCGGGTCTTATTTTCGTGGAAACACGGTAAGGAGATTTTATTGGTAGATTCAGATCCCTTCAAAAGAAAGCATAATATGCTTACTGAAGTGGAGAATATACAATCCACAGAATGTCTTTGGACTTGTTCAAAACTGGCAGCTGCTTACATTTCGAGCTGAATACTGTTATACTTAACTGAGATTACAAGAATCAACCAAGTGAATTTTGGAGAGCATTGGACTCAGTCTACAATGTATCCTTCTCAGCCTGTAGCATCTTTAGACCTCTCCTCCATTCATTCTTTTATGCATGACAATTATGGATACTCTAGGGAGATTATGGAATGGGATCTGTTCTACTTTATCCCACTTTGTAACAGCACTTCCTTAGCCTGTGCTATGCCCACAACAGAATAATACGAAGGGTGATCTCATTCAAGATCCCTATCAAAGGATCTCTCTCTCTCTCTCTCTCTCTCTCTCTCTCTCTCTCTCTCTCTCTGTGTGTGTGTGTGTGTGTGTGTGTGTGTGTGTGTGTCTGTGTATAGCTGTCTATAGTTTCTTTTATCTTGTTGTGACATCCAGCCACCACAGCCACCATTTTGTGAGAGTGCTTATGATACACACTGAGAATTTCCTGGCCTCAACAAGGATGGGAACACCTGAGGATTCTGACATTAGGCTAAATCACTTTGTTTAGCACCAGTACTTTCCAGCATCAGATCTGTCATAAACTGCAGCCATAACCTGTGTACCTTGAGGACATTTATCATGCTGAGAGTCTGCTGAAAAAAACAAGGAGATAGGATATATGACAATGTTATCATGTAAAAGCTGTGGCTTACAAATCTGTTGCATGTGTCAGGATGTGAGTTGATAATGGAGGAATTTGTGTGATAAGGATCTTGGGAGCAGGACTCATTTTAGTATCATTGCTCAATCAGCTGGTGTGCTCTATCTGAAAAATAATTGGGTGTTTGCCCCCATGGGAATTCTCAAATGAAATTGGGCCGTAGATGTCATAAGGAATGTTAAGAATGCCAGTAGCAGAATCAAAAGGTGGTTTTCTTGATCAATCCTGGGGAAAATTCAATTGCCATTTCCGCCTACATCTATATGAGTGTTATCTAACTGACGATGAGGACTAGTTACATAACTAAATTTAAGAGCTCCTGGAGCTATTTGAAGGCTGCTGATTCTTGATTAACTTTTTTTGTAAATCCCAGTTAAGAGGAATGAAATGGTTGTATTTCAAAAATGCCCAGATTCAATTTTTTTCTGTGGGTCATTCATTTTTTTAAGAATGGTGTGAATTATTTGTTACCAATCTGAATTAGTAAGTTTATAGTCCTACATAGTCACATTCAGTTATCAATTACTGCAATGGAAAGCATAGAATTACTCTAATTGAAATGAAAGTAATGAGAGCGGGTTTATAGTGGGCATGATAAAACTTGGGAAATCTATTTCTAAATTGGGCATTTCTTTTCTCTTCACTTATTCAGGCCAGAACTGTTTGTGTAGCTAAGAGAGATCCCAGAATATGATTATATAGTTTTCTCTTCTTTTAAGGCAAGGGTGGGGAAAACTGGGGTGGGGGAGAGATGGGAAATGTTTGGTTTTGGGGAGCATGTGATACAGCCCCTTGTAAAATAGTCAGGGAATTTAGAAGACACCCAAAGAAATTTCTACAACAGTATTGCTCAAACTTGACCACTTGAAGTTGTGTGGACTTCAACTCTCAGAAGTCCTCAGCCAGCTGATCTAGAACAGGGCTTTTCAACCTTTTCACCCATTGTACCACTTTTCGGATAAGGCAATATCCGAGTACCAACACTCACCCAGCAAGGTATCAAAAACTTGACCCAAAAAAAGAGGAAAAAAATGAGAAAGTACAGATAGTCCTTGACTTACAACAATTCGTTTAGTGACTGAAGTTACAAGCGAATTATGACCATTTTTCACACTTATGACTGTTGCAGCATCCCTAGGGTCTTGTGATTTACATTCGGATGCTTGGCAACTGATTCATACTTATGACGTTCACAGTGTCCCAGGGTCATGTGATCAATGGCTGGGGGGGCGTGGCCAGCTGATCACTCAGATTGCAGGGTTCCTGTGGGGGGGAATCCATTGGTCTCTGTGGAGGGGGATGCGACTGGGGCGGGTGCCTGCCTTTCTTCTCTCCCTTCTCTCCCTTTGTCCCTTCCTTCCTTCTTTCCTTCCTTTCCTTTACCTCCCTTTGTCCCTTCCTCCTTCCCTCCCTCTCTCCCATTGTCCCTTCCTTCCTTCTTTCCTTCCTTTCCTTGATCTCCCTTTGTCACTTCCTCCTTCCCTCCCTCCCTCCCTCCCATTGTCCCTTCCTTCCTTCCTTCTTTCCTTCCTTTCCTTCACCTTTGTCCCTTCCTCCTTCCCTCTCCCATTATCTCTTCCTTCCTTCTTTCCTTCACTTCCCTCTTTGTCCCTTCCTCCTTCCCTCCCTCTCTCCCAGTCAAGCCCCCGCGGGCTCAACGTGAATAGACAGGGGGAGGGGTCGAGGATGATGTGCGGGTGGCAAAGGAGACCAGCAGCCAGCGCTATTCTACCTGGCAGCGTGGATGCATCCTGACCAACAGCTGAGCGGCTCCTACTCTTTGCCGCCGAACAGCTGATGGGTGGGAGGCTGAGGCAGGGAGCTAAGGGCTGATGGTGCAGCCTGAAACTGAAAGGCTCTGTCTCTCAGCCACCAAACAGCTGATGAATGCGAGGCCTGGAGCACAGCCGAACCATGCTCACGGGACTGGAAGGCTGCAGCACTGCAGCTCCCATTGTCCCTTCCTTCCTTCCTTTCCTTCCTTCCTCGTTCCTTTGTCCTGTGGTATGCCGCCCAGACCCCAGCCTAGTTTTAGCAGGCAGCAACACATCACAGCCCTGCCTGACATCACGGCCTGCCTGTGTGTGCGCAGAGGCAGAGGAGAGCACACAGGCAGGGCAGAGATGTCGCTGGTTCACCTCCCATTTTCAGGCACCTACATTACGAACCAGCTACTTCTCCCAGTCATTTTTCCCCTACCAGGGCCCAGCATTCAAGCCATGTACATCGTTTTCCCCATAGCTCTCCCCAGCGCTGTCGAGAGATGCCCATTTCTGGCTGCATTGCTACTGTTTTCAAATTACATTTGCACCCGCCTGAAGGAAGAGGGTGACACTTATCTCCCTCCTCCAAAGGAAGGGAGACAAACCCGCATCACCACCAAGTCTCCCTTCCTTCGGGTGAAGTAATCTCCAGTCCCCACCTTTGAGAATGTTTCAGCCTGAAGCAGAGAGTCGGAGAGCTGTGTCACTCTCGCCGTTTGGACCCTCTACTTTTACGCTCTGGGAGCAGCTTGCATTTCAAACCTCCAATAACTAACGGAAGGGGAAGCCTGCTGCAAAGGCACATTACCCAAAAAGATGAGGGGGGGAGAAAGGCAATCAGTTAGCCAAGAGCCAGGCTGTTTCAGACTTTAAGCCTGCGATACAGGCAACAGAGGGCCAAGCAAAGAAGGCGATCCAAAAAAAGGAAAAAAAAACCTGCTTTCCTTTCCAGCAAAAGTTACTTTTCCAAAACTGCCTTAAATGAACAAGTGACTTTCCCCCCCTCTAATAATTGACTTTCTCCTGGCTTCTCCAGCTTTCCCTACCAGGAAGAGACCAGCCCTGACCAGCTTTTGTTCCCCAAAAGCTAAAGTTGATCACTCGCTTGTCTGATCCAAGGGGCGCACAGGCACCCTGAGATCCGCTCCAGGCCCCCACTAAGCCATGATTCCTGGTTTGTAGAAAAGATGAGGGGGGGGAGAAAGATGATCAGTCAGCCAAGAGCCCGGCTGTTTCAGACTTTAAGCCTGCGATCCAGGCAACGGCGTGCGCTTCTCCCAGCCCGGAAGGGGAAACTGACTGGCAGGTGGGCAGGCTGGCCGTGGTGGAAATGGGGAATGGTTAAATGCTGTGAAACAGTGGGGGGAGAGAGTCAGGTGGGCGCATTTGTCCCTCCACACCCACGTTCTGTTGGCTTTGCCTGGCGCGAGTCAGCAAAACAAATGTGGGCCTCGATTCCCACCTGCTGCTGCAGGATGAGTCCTCCAGGAGGCAACGTGAGGGCCGTGAGGGGTATCGCAAGCTCGTGGGGGGAAAGGAAAAGAAGATGGAAGAGAGTGAGGCTGCAACAGAGAGAGAGAGAAGGGGAAAAGAAGGAGGGGCAGGTGTGATGTTGGCCCTCAGGGCCGTGACACGAACGGTCTCAAACCCCTTCCTGCCAAGGGAGTGGACGGCTCTGTCTCCTATCAGGCTAGCGGTTGTTGTGAAGTAAGAAGAGGAAGGGGAAGGGCGATATGGATCCCGCTGACTTGCATGCACCAGAAGAAGTCAATCCGGTTGCTGCAAAATGAGTCCCTGGGAAGGGCGGGGCCTTGCTCTGCGCCTGCGCTCTTCACACGCCCTCTGCAGGGCATGTTCGGCAGGGTTTGTGCAGGCTGCCATCAAGCAGCATGTTTTCCACAAACAAGTGAGCTGGGAAGGAGCGGAGGAGGGGGGAGGAAAGCGACGCCTTGGGGGAGAGGAAGGCGACGCTGCGTACCACCAGCCAGGTGGTCGCGTACCACCAGTGGTATGCGTACCACCAGTTGAAAAGCCCTGCTCTAGCTCATGGCTTTTCAACCTTTTCACCCATTGTACCACTTTTGGGATATGGCAACATCCGAGTACCACCAGTCATCTACCAAGGTGTCAAAAACTTGATGACCCTTCCCCCCCACCAAAAAAGGAAAAAAGTGATAAAGTACAGATAGTTCTCGACTTACAACAGTTTGCTTAGTGACTGTTCAAAGTTACAATGGCAATTAAAAAAATGCCTCCCAAGCCACAGCCGACCAAGACACCTGCCTATCCGGCTGGCCGTGCTCTTCTTCCTGTCTGAGGTTTCATTGTTGTGAGCATTTCTGTTGAGGATTGGCAGCGGGGGTGGGGTGGGGGTGTTTGATTTTTATTCCCCCCATCTGCTGGGTGGTTACAGCAGGTTTTGGTCACTTCACATGACCCTGGGACACTGTGACCATCATAAATATAAATCAGTTGCCAAGCATCTGAATGTAAATCACAAGACCCTGGAGGTGCTGCAACATTCCAGCTGATCGACGCTTCTTCTGGGCTCAGCAGAAGTGCCAGGATCAGTGCTGCTTTCCAGCTGATTGGTGCTTCTTCGGGGCTCAGCAGAAGCACCAGGATCAGCGCCAAGCTCCAGCTGGAGCCTGGCACTGATCCTGGTGCTTCTGCTGAGCCCTGACAGCCCTGCAGCTCCAGCCATTTCTCACTCAGGCTTGTGCGGTGCTGCAACCGGTTCAGCTCATTCCCCTCCCCCACTACCACTTTTCTAGAATGGTCGTGTACCACCTGCCAGGTGCCAATGTACCACAGGTGGTACCCGTACCACTGGTTGAAAAGCCCTGCTCTAGCTAGACTTTGAGATTTGAAGATAACTCAAATTTCAGAATCTTTTACCTAGAAATAATGCCAGTATTTTGACTGAGGGATGTAGATATCAATGATTCTTTGATTTTAATTCTTGGTTCTTTCCACATATGGATAAAAGCCAAAATCCTTTAGAACAGATACATTTCCAAAAGGAATGCTGCTGAAACCATGTAAATATGCGGAATGTGTTGGGTGTTTTTTTAAAAAAACAAATAATCTATGTTGGAGAAAAATAGAAACACAATAAGTGATGAGCAATGTTAGTAAATAAATAATTGATGAAGCAATGGCCTACATTAATATTATCCCATCATCAGAACTTCAAACCTTGGGCTGTGACAATTTAAGATCTAAAGTATAATTCCTTCCATCTAGGATCCTTTGGAGTCTTTCTTTCTTTCTTTCTTTCTTTCTTTCTTTCTTTCTTTCTTTCTTTCTTTCTTTTCAATTCTCCTCCCACTAATCACAAGTCCCTAACTGTGACAGCAAGCCTTAGTAAATAATATATCAAGATAAATGATAATTGTTCTGCTTTAAATGTCTCCTAATGAGCACCATAAATTAAAAATTAATATTGCAAAGACTGTATGAATAGCATCAGTGCTATAAACTGAGCAGCAGGGATCAAGAATGCAAATGAAAGTGAACCGCCTCCCTCATCTTCTCTCTCACGGTGACTGAAAAATCCTAGCGCCAGCAAATTGTTCAGCATTAGAGCTAATAAACAAATTTAATGTAGTTGTATAACAAGCAATCCTTCCTTATATTTTATTCCAGGTTTGGCAGATTTTAGTTGTTTTATAGCCCCTCTACCATTATTGTTTCTCTCATTAGGAACAATGGACTAATTTTAAATTAAAACATTGTCTTGAGTCCAAAATTAGCAAAAAAAAAAAAAAAAAAAAAAAAAAGAAGAATTCATGTTGCTTTTTGAAATAATCAGAAGGACAAGTTAAAAACTTTTTTCAGCCTTTGCTGACTTACTCATCCATTTTAGCAGAGCAGGTAGCTCAACACAGATTTTTTTTCCCTGCATGTAGATTCATTGCACCAGTATCACCGTGGTTTGAAGAAAAAAAAATATGTGTGGTTAGGCCACAACTTACAGTTCCAAAGGTTTGCTGTAAAATACAGTAGTGATTCATTCTTGGTCAAATACTTCCAAACCTTCTAACTGGATACCTCCACAGTTGGCAGAGCTGTGTGCTTTGTCTTCCTGTGAGCAGGTACATGTTTTGCCCTGCTACCTGTGTAGACCAGCCAGACAACTCCCATATGGGCAAAAACTGAACTTGCATTCACCTGGTTCACCTTAATCCTCTGGGTTGCATAGTGCATTGTATCCACTTCTCCAGCTACAATTCTGTCTTAATGTGCTAAACATCAAACAAAATGGGTGATGGATACAAACTTGGTATACAGAACTAGATATACCTTAACAGGCTCCAGGAAAAGAAAGAGATAGAATCATAGTAAATATTAACAGAAAGAAAAAGCTGGGGAGATTCAGAGTCTGATAATGAGAAGGCTCAGGCCCAGACCCAGACTACAACAAAGACTGATCATTTTCTCTTGTTGGGGTTAAAAGGGGGTTAGAGAGTGGAGGTTACCACTTTCCCATTAATATTAGCAGATACATATGTTCCAGCAAGATACCTCCATGCATAGATATCAACCATGGTTCTTAAAAAAGGATGAATGTATCAAATGGCTCTGAAGAAGATATTCGAGAACATATTCTGTTTAACAGTGCTGCTATTTCTGAGTTAATAAATTTAATAGTGATATAGAAAATCACTTACAATATTGTGGAAACTTAGATGTCCAGGAACAAACATACAGTGTTTCATAACTCAATAGGATTGTCCAATTTAAAGATAACTATTTTCTAATAGATACTTTTGGGACTTTGGGAATTCAGATATATTTTCAGGACTGACTTTTGGGGAAGGGTTTAGGAAAAGTGGAATGCTTTTTCTTTGGTTTTTGTCTTGGGAAAATTTTTGCAAAGGCATATGTCATCCTACTTTGGTAGAATAGGATAAATCTATTATTAAACTGAAATAGTTAAGAAAATGAAGCTCTCTTCATGGTTAGGGGAGTGAACTGGATGTTCCAAGAATCAGAAAAAGTATCAATGGCATAAAATAATTAAGAAATGCGATGCAATCTTTAGACTAGTTAATATCATGGCACATTCTTGGAAAAATAGCTTGAGATTTGCACTTCAACTATTACTTTATTTCCTCTTTGGTCTTTTCTTTTTTCTTGTGTTTTTCTTTAGACATCAGTGTTTTCTTTTAAATTATTGTTTGTTTTCTTTTAGATTTGACATTGGAGTGTAGCTGGAATAAATTAAATGTAACAAAACACTACTCATAAAATAAGTAACAACAAAGAAACCTCAGGCTAATAAAACAGGATATCTTCTATTACAGCTTGACTGTTGGTGACTTTTGAATGAATACAGATACTTGCAGTTTTCAAAAATGTACAGCAATTTACTCTTTCTTCAGGAGGGAATTCTTATAAGACTGTTAAAACGTCAGGTACCACAAAACATACCCAGCAGTTTTAAACTGGTTGTACATGGGCTGCATCTAAAGAGAAAAGCTCTAATATTATGCTTAATATAAGTGTAGTACATCATCCAGAGACAATGGCAAAATGGGGGGGGGGAATTGAAAAAAAATCAGGGTATTTCTTACTTATTTCGGCTTTTGTTTCTTGTCTGAATACATAAAATATCACCTTAGATTCCCAATGCCTATCAGTTGGCTTTATACTAGAAAGTAACAACATTCTAGGACAATATCCTCCATCTGAAAATATAGCCTCATATTTCTCCCACGTTTCATGCTTTCATTAATATTGAACAATCCATCATCACCCCAAACTACAAGCTGTGTTTTGCCCTCTGCAAACTAGCAGACCTCCTTTTTTTAGCCACCAAACGCTTTGCATTATCATCCCTTGAATCTGTTCTGCTTTATAATAAAGACACCTGCTAACTAGGAAATGAGCCGAGACAACTACCTTGTTTCCGCATAGGCTTGGAACATCTGTCGCATGGTAACAACTTCCAGGCACAGCTGACCTGTAACAAACCCTAACCTGTGACCTAGAGGTGAAAGAGCCTGTATCCAGTTACCAGTCCCTGGAGTGGCCAGGCAATTCCCAGATGACTGGATTTCTAATGCAAAATATTAAAACGATGCCTTGCCTTTTAAACCTCTTATAACTGCTAGGTATGTCCCTAAAATAAGAACTATTAAAATAGCAAATGGTATTACATCATCATTTCAGGGTAAAAAACAATACCACATAAACACACATTTTATCAAAAACACATTTTAATGTATTTCTTTACATGCTCATTTTTCTATGGCTATGCCAAAAAAGGAGGTTATAAATTGAATATTCTTAGTTTTTTTATTCAACCTCAAACAAGATATAGGGATATACTACTTCAAAAGGAAAGGAAAGGAAAGGAAAGGAAAGGAAAGGAGAGAGATAAAGAGAGAAAGAGAGAGGGGGGGGGGAAGAAAGAAAGAAAGAAAGAAAGAAAGAAAGAAAGAAAGAAAGAAAGAAAGAAAGAAAGAAAGATGGTGCATGATTATCATCATCACCTGGTTAAAAAAATCCTATAGATTATTATTGTTGTTCATAAATATTGCTTTAAGAAGAAAGGAAGTTCTAGGCCAAAGGCAATTTATTTAACTTTAACAGAGGTTAGGTCTCCAACATTTGGGATGGAAAAATCAGGATAATCAGAAGAGGGAGCAAAGAGTTAGAGCTTTCTGTGTTTATTAGCTGCCATTTTGTCCTTGTTACACTTTTTGCAACCCAGACACAACATCTCCAACTGAGATATTGTATGAATCTAGTCAATGCAATTTGCAGAATAATATGCTATTCACTATAGGCTATTACCCAGCCTATAGTGATTGATTAAAAAAAACCTGATTAAACAATCCATGACTTGGTGAAATATATGTGCTAAGTATGTCTCAGACATCTTGCTACATAACTTTGTTAAGAGAACTAATATATATAAAGAAGAAAGAAAACCATATATCTCCTTGAGATCCTAAAGCACAATAAAGCAAATAGATAATATATGGTTAATAGTAGTGCCACAGCTGCTATCTGTCCCTTTTAGCCTTTTTCTGAAATCTTTCTGCCAAAGTTACGGAGTTACTATACTATTCCAGATAGAAAACAAAACACAACTATGCTAGTATAAAGCAATACTCTTATTTGTAATGAAGGATTAGCACCGTGCTTATATTGCATATTCCTACCTGCCCATCCTAATTTCTTTGGATTGAATACTTTTTTTTCACCAAAGTCTAGGTTATTAAGCGCAAATTATTACCATCTTTCTCCATGATAAGAAAGTAGTAGGATTTATTTCTGAGCAAACATGCATAAAATCATTCTCACGTTACCCTTGTAAGTACATATACAAGGGATCCAGTTCCAGTGAAATAAATGAAGCAGTCCTTTGTTTAGCCTTTTCACAGGGAATTTAGAGACCATTCCTTCCTTAATATGCAATATTTTCCTATGATTGTGCATAGAATCAAGGGTAACAAAAATGCCCATTTTGCAGAAGAGGACCACCGAGCTCCTTTCCAACTCTATTATTCCCATTATATTGAACATAGTCTATCTATATAAAATGGGGATTCCTAAGTGAGGTTCATTAAGCTGATACCTAAGACAAATTTAGCTAAAATGTGTTCACAGTTCTATATTATATAATTATATTGAGGTGGTCTCCCATGGAGAATGAGACACGCACGCAGCAGGTATCTCGGGATGGGAGCCCAGAGCTGACTCCAGCACCCTCTTTTATTGTTACTAAGGTTTTTACATCACACAGCATAATCAAAAGACGTATATAGGGGTGGTTACAATATATCAAATAACAGACACTTTCCAGATGCAAGGCTACAGCAGGTGTTCTTATCAGAGTCTGTCCAAATGGTTGATGAATGCATCCTGTGTCTGAAACAGTCCGTTTGTTATCTCAGGCCCTTGTGGGAGATGCCTATGGGCAGATGTCTATGGGCATATTTGTGCAATTAATCCCACATTATATAATAATACAAGTTCTATATTACATTACATTACATTACATTACATTACATTACATTACATTACATTACATTACATTACATTACATGGTATATTGGTCTTAATACTTGAAACTCAAAAGTTTCCATCTATGGGGTTTGGGGAACTTTTACCAGTGTTTAGCTAAGGAACCCAAGAAACCTACACTATTCTGTATCTTTTTAATCTCCATTGTTATATAACATTCATACTGAAATTAGGAACCACCTTAATATTTACTCTGGGTTAATAGAAAACTATATTCAATTAAGAAATGCTGGGTCTAGAGGTGGTGGAGGTGTGCAAGGAGTAGCAGACGGTTTGAACTAGAAAAGACAGAGAAAGAAAGAAGCTGCTAAAAATAAGTCATGGGCAGTTGATTGAATTTTTAAGGTTCTGAGCAGGATTGTGGAAAACCCTTTGGGCTAGGCTGAGTGCTCCAGGCTTTGTAGCAGCTTGCTGTCCATCTGTCCATATTGCCTATATCTTCCTCCGTCTGGCTTAACTGGATAATGCATTAGTACAGGAATGGTCTTTAGAAAACAAAAGATGTTCACTGTCAACAGTGACTTCCAATGAAAACTTGTGCATGTCTACTCAAATGTAACACCCACTATACCCAATAGGATTTACTCCCAAGAAAGAACCATGGGCTTTCAATTTTAACAGTCATCACTGAGAATTGTGATTTTTTTTTTTTTAAAAAAGAAACACCTTTAGAATGGTGTTCGTGTTTAAACTCTGTGTGAAATTCATATAGAAAGATTCAACTGAATGTATAGTTAACAATGTCCAGAAAGTAGCATTTGAATCTCTTTCAGCAAAAAAAGCAAGTGTGTATGTGTGTATCTGTCTGTCTGTCCATCTCTCTCTCTGTGTATGTGTGCTTTTGTCAAATGCAGCTTTAAAAACAGAAAGTGTGGTAATTTATCACATCATTCTGTCTAGACATGCCAGAATAGAACAGTGTAACAGGGTGTTTTTTTTTGTTTTGTTTTTTAAAAATATTTTTGATAGGCAGTCCAGTAAATGGGCAAAATGATGTGAAAGAATTTGGTGCCTAGAATTTTATGATGCTCTAGCCAGAAGGTTCAGCTTATATTAAATTTCTCTCTCAAAGAACTCAAAAAAGAAATCTTCCAGATGGGGGAATAATAATAATAATAATAAACTTTATTACGGTCATAGACCAGCAATAGCCATCACTTTTTACAATATATTAAAGCTCATCTGTGAGTAGCTTGCTCCCCATACAGTAACTACTCTGTAGGCTTCAGCACTCGGAGCTTCTCCCACACTGGAGCACTGAGGAAGGAGGGGAGACCTTGTAGAACAGACATGTCAAACTTGCGATGTCACGTGACATCGCGCTATGTATTGGAACTTTTTTCCCATTGCCGGCAATGGGATGGGCGTGGCTTTGTGATGACGTGTCCGGCCCACGGGCTGGCAGTTTGACACCCCTGTTGCAGAGGCACATCAAAGGAATGGCAGAAGAAACAGCATCTACAGTCTAGGGCAAGTCAGTAACAACTCAGGGGTAGATTGAGTTTCTCTAATTGAGAGGTGGAAAGGGAAAGAAAAAGGAGAGGAAAGAAAGGGAAAAACCAAAACTTGTTTTTCTTTTCCAGTTCATAAATCTGGTAGGATTTTGTATTATATAGCTCCTTGGTAAATTAATAGATTTAAATTAAATTACATTAAATGAGGAAAAGATTGCTATTTGTCAAAAGAAAAAAAGAGACTTATGTTGGCACCATGTCAAATAGTAATTTCAGAATTAAACGTTAAAAGTGGCAGACAAGTCATGAATTGCATCATATATAAATAGGAACCTATTATTCTAATGAGATATTACTAGGTTTAGTGTCATCTGGTGACTAAATGATAGAATTACACTATCCATAGCCATTCTTCCCACAGCCTTCTTACTGAGTTGCAACAAAGTATTGTTGAAGCACTCTGCCAACAAAGCAGATAAGTGACATGACCGTTCCTGCCATTTGTCTGTTGCATTAACTAAGAAGCCTGGCTACCTTCTTTTTTTATATAACCGTATTTTATTAGTTTTTTATAATCACAAATCCTTAATATTTTATCAACAACATGTTGTCTGGGTTCCAATATTTAGCTTTCTAATACATGATAAACTCCTTTCTCTCTACTTCGTTTTTCTAGCCATCGATAAAATGTATCCCATGTTCTAAAGGATTCTGAAAATTATAAATGGATATAGTTTGTCTCCAAGAAACACATATTAAAAGACAACATTAAAAACTGTTGGAACAACCGAAAGTCGGGAAACTTCACACTAATACAGGGGTTCTCAACCTTGGCAACTTTAAGACTTGTGGACTTCAACTCCCAGAATTCCTCAGCCAGCAAAGCTTTGCTGGCTGAGGAATTCTGGGAGTTGAAGTCCACAAGTCTTAAAGTTGCCAAGGTTGAGAACCCCTGCACTAATACAACAAAAGAAAAGAGGAATAGCTTTTTACATCAAAGAGACAATGAATCCCAAACAAATCTATGCAGATGAAGAGGGAAGAATGTTAATGGTAGGAATAATGATAAATGAAAACATATATTGATGGTAGCAATATATGCTCCTAATAACAAACAAGAAGAATTTTATCAAAAATTACACAAAAAATAGTGGAATTGGAATATCAAAACATTTGTTTAATGGGAGACTTTAAGGCAATAGTAGATGGAAAGCTGGACTACAGAAGTAGCAAAACAGGGAAAAAAGGAAGGAATACACTACCTAAGATTTTCTTTAAAATGGCAGAAGAAATCTATATATAGGATATATGGAGAGAAAAGAACCCCCAAAAATCACAATATACATTTTCCTCTAACAGGCACAAATCATGGTCTAGAATTGATATGATATGGATATCCCCTGAATTAAGCATTATACAAGAGATCAAGATAGAAACCAATATATGGGAAGATCATAATCTGATAAAGATGACTTGGAAAGGAGTTAAGAAAAAACTAAGATGGTCTCTGAATCAATCTTTACTAAAAGAGAAACAATTTAATACAAATACCAACAAAGGAAATGGATTTTTTCTTTAAAATAAACAAAAAAAAGAGACATCACTTCAAAATGTGTGGGATACAGTTAAAGGATACTTTAGAGCAGAGGTCTCCAACCTTTTTGGGCTCGAGGACCAGAGGGAAGGAGAGCAGCTTCAAAATTGGTGTTCATGTGCGCAAATGTGGGCACAGGGTCACACATACTGGTGTGGCACTAGAACCCCCTTTGTGCATGCGGCATGTGCTGGTGCCGTGTCCATGCGCAAACAGCCGTGAACCCCCCCATGGCAGCTAGCGGTCTGTTCGTGCATGCGCAAATGGGCCATGCAAACTGCCTAGGCTAGTGGTGCATGCACAAATGGGCTGCGGACACCCACCCCATACTAAAATTCCTGTTCACGCCCACACGCATGCATAAACAGGGCTGTGGGCACGGCGTGAGTGGGGGGGAAATGTGCACCCAGCCATTTCCATGGCCTGCTGGCCAAGAGTCCACGGCCTGGTCCTAGGCTGCAGACCATAGATTGGGGTCCCCTGCTTTAGAGGTTTGGCTATAACCTACATGGCAAAAAAAGAATAAAGAAAAAATGCAACAACAAAAGAAGTTAAAGGAGGAATTTATAAAATTGGAATTGAAACTACAAAGAGATCTACAAAAGAAAACTCTTAAAAAGCAAATAGAAACAATAAAACACAAATTAAACCTAGCAGGGCTGAAAAAAATGGCCCAGCAAATTAAAAGAGCAAAACAAAACTTTTTTGAAAATGCTAATAAACCAGGTAGGTGGTTAGCATACAAACTGAAAATAGAAAGAGAGAAAAAAATTGATAAACAAACTGCAAGATTCAAAAGGTAATTTACAATTCCAAAATGACATAATCAAAAAAATAATCAAAGACTTTTACGAGACACTTTACGACACAGAAGAAATTTTGCAAGAAAAAATAAAGCAATATATAAAAAAGCTTACTTACCAAAAATCTCAGAGAATATCCAAAATATGCTAAATGAAAAAATATCAATGATGGAGGTAACAAAGGCCATAAAAAGGCAAAAAATGACAAGACCCCGGGTCCAGATGGGCTACCTACAGAGTTTTATAAATGCCTACAAGATACGTTAAGTCCATTAATGAAAGAACTATGTAACAAGGTAGTTTTAGAGGCTAAAATACCAAATACTTGGACAGAAGCCAATATAATACCCAAAGAAGACTCAGACTTGACACAGATAAAAAAATATAGACCAATATCTCTATTAAATGTGGATTATAAAATTTTTTGCTTCAATAATAGCAGAAAGATTAAATAGATTTTTGATTGAATTTATACACAGAGACCAAAATGGATGTTTACCCAAGAGACAAATAAAAAACAATTTAAGAATGATTTTAGACACCTTGGAATACTATGAAATGCAACCAGGGAAGCAGATGACACTAATATTCCTAGATGCACAAAAGGCTTTTGATAACATAAACTGGCAATCCATGATTCAACAACTAAATGAAATGGATTTTGGAGAAAACTTTATAAATACAATTAAAACAATCTATCATAGACAAATAGCTAAAATAATCATAAACGGAGATTTTGCAGAAAATTTTAACATTAAAAAAGTCACAAGACAAGGATGTTCACTAGTCCCCTTATTCTTTATATTAACACTGGAAGTATTAAACAGAAATATTAGGCAAGACTCAGAAATTAAAGGAATGAAGATACAAGATGAAAAATATAAACTACAAGCATTCACGGATGACTTGGTTTTCATATTAGAAGAGCCTCTTGTGACAAGCCCCAAGCTTCTGAAAAAGATAGAAGAATTTGGAGAAGTGCAGGATTGAAAATAAATAGAGAAAAGACCAAAGTGATAACCAAAAAACTTACAGATAAACAAAAAAAATCAATTGTCAGAAAAACCAGATCTTCAAATAGTTAACAAAGTTAAATACCTGGGGATATACTTAACAACAAGATGTGCAACAATAAAAGAAGACAACTACATAAAACTATTAAAACAAATTAAACTAGACTTGGATAAATGGAAAAACCTACAACTCTCAATGTTAGGGAGAATAGCAACGGTGAAGATGAATATCTTACTAAAATTACTCTTCTTATTTCAAACAATACCTTAAAAATTGGGATTTTTTATTTTTTATTTTTTGGATGAACTAAATGCATGATTTTGAAATTTATTTAACAAGGAAAAAAAGCCAGAATTAGATTGAAAATGCTACAAGAAGTGGAAGAAAATGGAGGATTGGGGCTGCCAGATTGGGCCTTATACTATCAAGCATCTGCACTAACATCGATAAAAGAATGGCTAATCCTTAGACATAAAAGATTACTATACCTAGAAGGGCATGACCTACAATTTGGATGGCATGCCTTTCTACGGTATGGGAAGAATAAAATACATAGATGCTTTCAAAACCACTATATAAGAAACGCACTTCTTCTAGAATGGGAAAAAGTAAAAGCAAAAATTTACATGAAAATACCTGGATGGCTTTCAACAATGGAAGTGTTTCTTCACCCAAACCTAATTAACTATGAGCAAATTGTGACTTATAAAGACATTTATAAGTCTTATAAAGACATTTTGAATATTGAAGGAAAACTATTGAAGGAAAACTAAAATCTAGACAAGAACTAGAAGAACAGGGTATTGATCTATTATGGTGACCACACCTGCAAATTCAAGCAAGATATGAAAAAGATGCTAAAACATCTGGGCTCTATAAAGAATAGACATAATTTGACCAGATACTATTGGCATCAGATGAAAAATTGATTAAGAAACTGTATACTGTATATTCCAGCGTATAAGACAACTGGGCGTATAAGACGACCCCCAACTTTTGAGAAGATTTTCAGGCTTTAGAAAGTCATCTTATACACTGGAAAATACGGTAAGTACATGCTAAGTTTAAAGATGGAAGAGGAACAAGTTAAAGAAACAATGATAACATGGGCAAAAAACTTTGGGCATAACAAAGAGCTAGAAAATTGGCAAAGACTTTGGGAAAGAAATTCTAAAATAACAAAGGCGGTAGCTTACAAAGAAAACCTATATAAAATGTTTTACAGATGGCACTTATCACCTGTGAGGTTAGCAAAAATGTTTAAAAATATGTCTAGCAATTATTGGAAATGTAGACAAAATGAAGCTTATAGCTCCTAGAATTGTTATCAACCACTCCATGATGGCAGTGATGCAGTTCACGTTAGTGCTGTGAACTTTAGAATTTAGACTGGGACTTGATGGATAACCAGCTCCACGGGCAGAGCAAATGAACTTTCTCAGCAAGGTGTTATAGTAATACCCTTTGCCCTGAAATGCATGCTAGTTTCAGGGTAATTTTTTCCTGAGAACCAGACACTGAGGCAATGACATATACAGTAAATAAGCCAAGCAAATAGCTAAATGTGCCTGGCATTTTACCATAACGCTTCAGTTTTGCAAGTCCATTCTAAAAGATCACCTGATGAGATAAGGTACTATACCATGCTGTCTGGGTTAACAGCATCATTGACTTATTATAATGAGGAGAGTTTTATATGTTCATCTGTATTTATTAGTTACTTCCTTTGGCATTATCTTTAAGGAGACATCTGTTGGATGGTAGCAGTGGTGGGATTCAAATACCTCTTTCTGTAGTTTCCCTCTACCATTCCCACAAATCTTTTGTAATTGTGTTCTGTTGGAAAAGCAAACAACCCTCTAGAATGAAATTCGGAATCATCTTGTAATTGTTCACCATATATACAAAACCACTTGTTCCTGATTGGGCTTCCATCTAAAACAGGGGTGTCAAACTGCCGGTCTGCAGGCTGGATGCGTCACGCTAAAACTGCACTCACCCCATTGCCGGCAATGGAAAAAAAGTCACAATTCGTCACAACATGTCACATGATGTCAAGAGTTTGATTCCCATGATCTAAAATGTTCAGAGATATCCACGTTTTATCTTGCAATGAACCCCAAGGAAGGTTAATGGAAGGTTCGATTTCTATTGGATTATCAACCTCCATGAAGAAAAAAAAAACTTAATTGAATAAAGATTTCAGAGTAACAAAGTAGAAAAGTCTGAGACCTGATGACCTGCACCTGGGATGGCGTTTTATGGTTTTTATGTTGTGGATTTTTAATGTTATAAGCTGCCTAGTGTCACCTGCCTGAGAGATAGATGGATGATAGATAGATAGATAGATAGATAGATAGATAGATAGATAGATAGATAGATAGATAGGCAGGCAGGCAGGCAGGCAGGCAGGCAGGCAGAAAGACAGGCAGACAGAGAGACAAATTTTGATTGTGTTATTATTCTCTAGGTCCCTTGCTTTTGATCACATGACAACATAACTCTTGCAGATCACTGGATTCCCTCCCTCCCATTCCCCACAGCTGAGTTGATTGGAAGGTGCTACATAGTATGGTTAAAACAAGACAGATATACTTACCCATCTTTGCCCCTTATAACTTTATGCTTGTGGGATCAACAAGAGATCAATAAGAGATAGGTACATTTTTTTTATTTGATAAAGATGAATCCATTAGGCTCTTGAATAGACAGCTCCTGCTCTTTCAGTCTATCCTACATACTGTAGCTCCTGACTGAAAATAGCAAAACCCATTATAATACAACACAGAGCAAAGCTTTAAACATCGCATTTTCTTGTTCATAATCAATGCTCCGCAAGCAGATGTACAATTGCACCTTGGGACACATTCATTACAGCTCACGGAACACAATCATGCCATTCAAACCATATTCCATCCATATGCTTGTGTGCTTTATACCCTGAGTTTATTGGCATTGGGCACTGTTGTAGAGTAGGAGACTCCCAGGATCATAATTTGCACTTATTGTTACAGTTCAAGATATTCCCAGTGAAGTACAAGTTTCCATTATACAGAAAGCTTTTTTTTCTTTTTTTGTTTTCTGGTATAGGAATCACAACTGGCATAGGAAATATAAATTCTTGGTATGAATTGTTAACAACACTTGAGCAAAAGATGAAAAATGGAATGTTTTCCAAAGACAGGAAGAGTAAAACTAATAAAATTGATACATATGTTAAATTCAAATGAAAACTGAGGTTTTCTGGCCTGCTGTTAGAATTTTTTAGTGGTATAAAAATATAGAGATAAAGCTACAATATTCACTAAATTGTAAGCTGTTCTTGTAATTCAATGAATGTCACAACTTATCTTTTATTCATATATGTACTTTCCAATTACCATAGAAAGAAGTTTGTCAAAGGTTAACTATCTAAAATTGCTCAGGCAAATGTATTCTGATTTGAACATTTTTAAATAATCAAAGATGTACATATGCCACCTTTAAGGAAAAAAAGATCAAGAGAAATATGCACAAACAATTTTGTAGTAAAAACAAACTTTGATCAAACTTGGCCTGAACACTGAGTGAAAACATACTCCCATTTTTATGCTCTTTTGCAAAGTTTTTGGCTATAGATTAACATTCAGTAGATATTGTCCTTAACTAGATGGCCAATATTAGACAAAGGTTGAACATTCAACTCAATGAAGTGAAATATTTAAGAAACAAGTTCTTCCAATTGTTTTGCTCAAATGAGACAGAATACAATAGAGTGCTGAACATACTTTCCAAAAGCATAAGGAGCTGAAAATTCTTGCAAACCATATCCCAAAGTTAAAATAGGGTAAGCCATTCAGTTCATTTTAATCCCTCATCCAGTCCCTATCCTGGCATTATTCTTATTTGGTTAAATTAAAAATCTAGTGTGGGTATGTTTCTGTGTGTTTTGAGGTGGGAGCAGGAGGGAAATTGTAATAATTTGCCTTTCTGCCCATAAAGATCTAAATGAAGTTCTTCTTATTTGATTGGGATCACAGCTACCCAATGTGTCTTGGGATTCAATCATGCCTGGGGCATGTCTGCAATGGCATTTTTTAAAAATCACAATACCTACAATTTAATCGTTAGGTATTTAATCTATGTTTAAATATCACAGCAATGTAACCAAGTACAATTGTTTCTAAATGATAAAACAAGTAAGTTGAGATGCAAAGGGATGGCAAGTAAACATAGTTCATGACCTTCTCTTTTTGTTTTGGAGAAGAGAGACATTTATCACCCTGAATGATAACAAAAGCTTCAAGTATTGACATTCTCATCTCTGCCATTATTGAAGCATAGGTAACCTTGATCTCAGTCTAATATAGGAGAAAAGTATTCAGAGGAGAGTATTTCTGTGGCCAGCTCCTGGAGAGAATGTGCACACACATACACACACACTCTGCTTATGACCAGTGGCCTTAACATGGCTTTCTTTCAAGGTTATATGGATTATTACTGGGCAAAACCCTATGCTGAATGCAGCTCATTATGCCTAAATTCAGATATCAAGGAAGTGTATTGTTTGTACAACAGAGCTCTATTGTTTTTAACTTACAGCCTCCAATTTTTCCACTTTCCAGCAGCTTTTGGACAATATGGGGGAAGGGGGGAAAGCAGAAGAGGAAGAAACTCAAGGGAAGCAGCTGATTAGATTCTGGCAAAGAGGACCAAACATCTGCTTTAAACAAAAGACATCTGCATATTTCACATTTATTTTTCATAATTTACAGAAGCAACCTGCCAAAATTTAGCAAGGGAGAATAAGCTAGCACATAATTAGCTAAAGTTTGCTTGCTTTAGAAGTTATTAGCATGAAGCCCAGTAGCTCACCTGGGAGGACATCAAGGCATGGAGATAACTACAATTTGATTTCGCAAATTCAATTTTCAATCTGGCACACCAGGCCAAAAAGATTCATTGTTGCCATGTAAGTAGAGGCTGTGGGGATGGATACGTCAATTAATGCCATCCAACAAACAATCTATTGTCCCTACGTCAAGCATTGTATGCAGCTGTCTCACCAGTGTTGGCAATATTGCTTATTAGGGAAGATTTGATTAGGCAGAAGCTTCCTCTGAGTCATGAAAAGAAACAGGGTACAGGTTAGGCTGATCGGAGACGTTATTGTATCAAGTAACTATGTAAGTGGTGTGTGGGCAGATGGTGTCACAAGAGATGCAAAATTTCCATCTTCTCCCTCCTTTGCATACCAGATCCAACTTATATTTGTTACATACAGAAACACAATCCTTAACCCATGACTCATTGGTGAATGGGTGCTTGAAATATTAAGATATTCTTGTAGAGGATGTAGAGTATTATTTCCTAAACAGATTGGAACAGTGAAAGAAAAGAAGGGATTATTAAGAACAAACAGGAATATTTCACAGCCAGAACAGAATGAACACATATTGTTAGGAACCTGTTCTGAGAAAAGATCCATCTGACATGTCTATGAAGATTCACAATCATCCAGGTCATGGTTACTCCAAAGGTGCTTTTTCCGAAAGACAACTGGACTTTTGGTTTTTTTTTTTTTCCCTTTTCTTTGAAAGTGTTTTGCTTTTCATCCAAGAAGCTTTTGGATGAAAAGCGAAACGTTTCAAAAAGAAAAAGCCAAGAAAGTCCAGTTGCTTTTTTGGAAAAAGCACCCGTGAGACATCTATTCAACATCCAATGAAAATAAAATGATCAGAAATGTTTGGCTCCCAGTTGTTTGCAGGAGTGTAGAAATTTAATAAATAAATGAATTGGACTGGGCACCTATGCAGTACATCGCTAGAATTATCTGCCATCCAAGATAATAATTGTAGTATTAGTAGCGATAACATCTGCTCTCATTCGACAAATATCAGATATTTTAGATCTTGGGCTTTTTAAGTATTTTCTGAAAATGCAGGCTCTAGGTGTTATCTTTGAAATACTGTATATAGGAAATTTAAAAGATTTTTTTTAAATACTAAGTTAATAATGTCAAGACCAGTAAATTTAAAACTTCCATATAATTGGTGAACGAATCCCTTTGATATGGCTCCAAAAGCTCCAATTTCTTTTGGCATTATAGTTGATTTTGTTTTCCTTCCAAAGCCTTTCAAATTCAATATTATCAGAATTAGTATTATAAAGACCAATAAGGCTGCCCAAACAAAAAGACTCATGGCAGTGGACAGAGTTAAAAACATCACATTTTAAACCATGTCCCTTGTCTAGTTGACAGCTTTTCTGAGGAATGTATCAAAGAACTGTTCGAATCACTGAGAGCGATGGGTCCCTGACATGAAGAGGCCCCAACAAGAAGTGTTAGTTTTGGTGGAACAGCGCAGTGAGCAGTTGGGGAGCTGTTAACAAAATTATTTCTTACTTCATCTCAGGTGTTTTCCTTCCTCTGCAGTTTCCATGTATCATGAAATCATGTCCTCCCTGGTTCCTTCAGGATTCTGACTGGTTTCTTTGAATATAATGTGTTTCACTGCTACGAAGGGCCAAAGAGAGAATTAGGAAAGATAAACAAATGAAGATAATTAGGGGAATAAATAGGTGATACAAACAAGCTTTAACTCAGAGTGTTTATCCAGAGCAAAAGTAGTTCCTTCCTCAAGGGAAGGTTATCTCATCGATAAAGAAGGCAGCCTTGTGTTGCTAATTTCAGCTTCAAAAGAAATATTTGAATGTCTATATTGCAATGTTATCTCTCTTTCAGATTGTACTGGAAGAGGACTAAAACAGGCAAATGCCCTTAAGTAATCAGTAATTTCTCATGTCTGCCATTCTCTTTCAGGGAATAACATCTGAGGAAGGAGAGTGGAGAGAGAGAGAGAGAGAGAGAGAGAGAGAGAGAGAGAGAGAGAGAGAGAGAGAGAGAGCTTCTCCCTTGCACATTTCTCTCCCCCTTCCCTCATCGCAAAAGCTTTTTTTCTAATTGTCTTTCTACAATTGTCACTGAATCACTGTGTGGTGAAAAATTTGGGATCTCTGAATTGCTAAAAAGCAAGTTTGCCAAACAAATGTACTCTTTTTTGACATACACCTGAAAAAAATGCATCCTGTCCAGCCTGCATTTGTATTCCCTCTCTCTGTTTTTATCACAGTTATATCTGGATTTGTGCATACAAATCCTAACTATCTTTATAGTACGGTAAGTTATTTCCAGAGGAACTGAGGTAGCAGGGATAATGCAGTTGAGCATAGTGGTGCTTTCTTTCAGTAAGACTGTGGCATCAGACATATATTAACATTTGGAAACCTAAGGATATATCAGCACTGATCACCCCACCAGAACCCTTCATAAATATATATCCTAACACTTATCTTGAATTTCTCAGTCATTTTTCCATGATCAGCATTGAATCAGCTGACTGTAGCTATTACCTCAATTTCCCACATGGATTTGCCACAGCATCTTACAGTTGAGGGCATTATAGGAACTTAAAATGAAAGCACCTAAACCCCACACTGCCATGCAAGTAGCATTCTCAGGATTTCATCAGAATGAAAAAGGCAGCACTGGAGTGTGGCTCCACAAGCAACATTTTGGGACACACTAGTAATGTTGTGACACACATAGAAATGGACCAGGGCTTCTGGCATGATGCAGTTGGCATCACTCCAACCCAACTTCTTGTGGATGCTGTGCCTCCTAGCCAAATTTGGAAAAGAAGAAAGGAAGGAATGAAGGGAGGGAGGGAGGGAGGGAGGGAGGGAGGAAGGAAGGAAGGAAGGAAGGAAGGAAGGAAGGAAGGAAGGAAGGAAGGAAGGAAGACTAAGTTGGAGCAAATCTGCTACCAGGACATTCCAGAGCTGTAGGCTAAACCAGACCATTAAAAACAAATAAATGAATGAAAATACTGAAAGGCAACAATGGCAACCACCTCTATGTTGCCACTAAGAAAACTACATGGATGTAGTTTTCATATAATCACTAGGAAGTGAATTCAGATCAAGAGAGTTTTCATCTTTTTAAAACTCTGGCGTTCAGCACTGATCTACAGACTGCCTGACTGGCTCACTTTCCCCAGAGTCCTGAGCTACAGTATATCCCTCTGGTGCTGGAGAAGTTCTCTTTGAACTGCCTGCAATTCTTGTGGGTCTCCTCTCCCACCCTTCTCCAGTTTTTCTCTCTGGTTTTCAAAATGCAGAGGCTGTTTCTGGTTACCACTGGAAGGTGAAAGAGGAAGATCTTTTGACAATCTGAGGTTATGTTTCAGAAATCAAGCCACAACAGTCAAAGCAAGGTCTAGCGGGCAGCTCTGGTGAGCTCTGGCTTCAAATTAAATATTTTTCTTGGGTTAAGAATAAAAGCATAAAAACAAGAGTCCGAATGTGATAACTGTTCATTTTTATATTTTCAAGAATGGGACTTTCAGAGGATGATGCTGTTTATTATTTTATACAAACAGCTTTAGAGAACTGACCTGACCCCCCCCCAAAAAAAATGGCATAAAAATTGTTTAAATAAATAAAGTAGGCACAAGTTCTTAACTTTTCCTGATGTCATTGTTAAGATCCGTAACAGGCCGCAGACACAGCTAAACATTACACCGTCCCTAGAAAGGTCTATTTCCCCCTTTTTAATCACAACCAGACTGAGGAACAAGTTTTGTGCAATTCAGAGGCTCACATAACATAGAGGGGAGATGTCGGCAACATTTGCCTGAGTCAGGCTTGGTGATAAACTTCAGAGCCATGAAAATCCTGACTCTTAATGCCCTCACACAACTCCCTCAGAGATAAAATTGGAGCCAGGAAAGATTTCCTAGCCGGTTTCACAGAGAGCTGAGTTTTGTTTTTTAATTGCTTGATTCTTCACAACCATTTTGGGTATTGCTGGAAAAAAGTATATTTCTAGTAAATAAACTGCTGGGGTAAGTTTCAAACCTGCTCAAAAAACATCTTTGCATCCCTGTTAAAATCACATTATTGGTTACTAAATATAATTACATTTTGGCCTAAAAATTGCTTGGCAGGAAACTGCAAACTTGGTATTCTGTCTTAATATTTACTTAATGGCATTCAGATTTTTAAATTAATGGTTAATGCATCTGAAGGCTGCTCTGGTGCCTGTAAACCATTTGTTATTAAAACAACTTTCAATTAAACACTTCTGCATTGATATAATTTAATGTTCTTGCCAAATGACTGAAACGCTCTTGTAAATTACCAAGACAAGAGAGATTGAATGTTAAAAATGTTTATAACAAATATAGCAAACACAGCCAGGCTTTGAGTATTTTTCTTTTTTAAAAAGTTTGCCAGGCTGATCTGTCAAAGAACCATTAGAAATCTAGCTGTGTTGAATGTTTTGAAACATTTATCACCCAGGCTGTTTTATTATTATTTGCTTTTTATGGAAAAATGTGTTAAAATGTGTAAGTGCTAAGAATAAATAAAAGTATAAGCAAGACAACTCATCTGGTTGCACCCTTGTTGTTTGAAAAGAGGCTTATGATCAGTTATGTATATCAAATGAAGCTGTGGATCATAAAAATTTCCAAGAACCAATTGCCATTTATTAATTTCATGGATGAAAGAAAAATGTTTCATTAATCACTATTGTTTGATATAATTTTAATAAATGATAATGGATAGCAACTATTATTAAGGTTTTGGATTTATGGAGCCATTTTATAAACTGTTAACATGCATTTTAACAATAACATTGATGATATTTCAAAACTGATTTGCTAAAAATGCTTTTCTTCAAATCCATCTGTGCTGTTTTCATTCCAATGATGCTGGTTTGCTATTGCCCATAGCATTCAGTACTTTAGATCTTTGGAAATGTCTTCAGTAAGTTTGGATTGAACTGGAGATAGTTTATCTCAACTGGTCACCAATGTTGGAGTTTCATTCCTCTCATTGTCCAGCATGAAAAAAACAGAAATGATTCCAATTTGTGTATCTTGTGGTGTGATGGGGTTCATTTTCCAGGCAAGCTAAGCCTTTCCGAGTAGAGGGTATCTACCCATTTTAGGAGAAGTAGATGCACTGATTTTGAACTGTATTTCCTTATAATTTGGTTTGATTTAATTAATTAATTAGTTCATACATAAATAACCTGCCTATAACGTTAATTTGGTATAGCATTAATAGCCTTCTCTGTGATTAATGTTATCAAATGGCATAGAGCTCGATAGAGGAATTTTTGGACAAAGCAAAACTCACCATGGCCAACTCATTGTGGTACAACTTACCCCAGGACAATTTAATGCTATATTACTTGTTTCATTCAATTACTTTTATTATTGGTGACCATTTTTTTGTCAAAATTATTGTAACTCTTGTATTTCTGGATTTACTTTGTTTTATTATTACTGGCTATGGTTCCATTGAAATTAATTAAGATTTTTGTATTTGTTGATTTGTCCCATAGCAAATTGTCCAGTGGCGAGTTGGCCGCAGTGAGTTGACCATAGTGAATTGGCTGTGGTGAGTTGTCCCATTCTGTCATTATGCTCAGCACTATCCTTTAATACAATTCACTGACTGGCTCCATTTTGTGTTCCCACCAGTTCTTGCTTGCAGGCAAATGGTATTTGTTGTAGATATTCCAATGCAGCACTATTGCCGCCTTGTCATGCCATTGTTTGTAGTCTGTGCAATCTTCTGCAATCTTCTGTTTTCATTGGAATGAAAACAGCACAGATGGATTTGGTGGTTTCCTCAGCATCTTTGCAGAGGAAGCATTTGTTGCCTATTGCTGTCTTCTCAATTCTAGCTTTATATGCATTTGTTCTTGAGCTTGGTCTTGTGCAGCCAGAATTAGCCCCTCTGTCTTTCTTCAACTTTCCTGCTCATAGCCAATGCCAGATCTTGTTATCTTCTTTGTCTCCTAGATTTTATGTGTACTGGTTATGTAATGCTTTGTCTTGCCATGTCTATTTCCTATTCTTTATTTGGTTTTTTTTATAGGACAGTTTGGTCTCTCAGGTAAGCCTTCATGGGGGTACCAGGTTCAGTTCATTTTCTTTTCTGTCCCTCAGATATTCTTCCTTTTTTCTTTTTCAATTATCTGCTGTGCTTGCAACATTCCATATCCACCTATGCTCGTTTGTAAGTAGAGTCTGTCAACATCACTGCATTGATGAAGGGTATGATTCATTGTTATTATTTTTGTGGCCTCCCTCTCCAGGTTTTTTTTTATTCTGCTTGAGTCCAGTCCATTATTCCAGATGTGTATCTAGTGACTGGAACTGTCCAGGTGTTAGTTGCTTTGATGGTATTTCCTCCACTGAGTTTGGACTTTAAGATCTTTTTCATTCTCAAGATGGATTCACTTCTTCTTGACTTCGTGCTTAATGTTGTCAGCTTGAAGGATGCCAGGTATTTCTAATAATTGTATTCATTAGATTTTGATGTTATTTCCATAGGACATATTGATTCATTCAGTTTTCACTGTTTTTCCTCTGTTGATGATAAGAGTGGCACATTTGTCCAATTCAAACTGCTTTGCAATATATCGGCCATATGCACAGATAGTGTTGAGTAGTGATTCTATTTCAGATGATATTTTTCCATATAGCTTCATGTAAAGGAGGTGGGATAGACTGGCAGATGTTTTTGATGTTTGATAGCCATGCCCTGATTTGTTTACTATTGTTGACAGAGCAATTTGTGCAATGACAAACAGTAATGGTGATTGTGAGTCTCCTTGACAGAGTCCTCTCTTGATATTAACCTTTCCCAATATATCACCCTTATTGTGCCATTGATCTTTGTACAAGGTTTCTGATGTTTCTAATGACTCCAGTTATTTCTAGCTTACTTGATTATCCAGTCATGTGGCAGGGAATCAAATGCCTTCTTGTAATCAATTCAAGCTACAAGTTGGTCTTCCTTTTATTGCAGTTTTCCAAAACTATCTTGTCAATTAGAAGCTGCTGTTTCATTCCTTGGCTATTAGGCAGTTTCCTTTCCACTCAGATGGAAAGACCCTGTTTTCAGTTAGATGATACTGAACTATATCTGTTACAACACCAGCTAGCAATCTGAAAATTGAAAGTTGTTGGTAAGCAGGCAATTGGGCTGGTAGTTGTCTGACATTTCCCCTGTTGTTGGATCTTTCATTATCAGATGTTAACCAATCTTCAATTTCACCTCTTTGCAATATGTTGTTAAACTGCTTAGCAATGAGTGGGTGGAGATTAGTCAGGTATTTCAATCAAAAAACCTGCAGTTCATCTTCATTGGGTACTGACCAATTCTTGATCTTCCTTGACATATTTCTTCATTATTTCTGTTACTATTACAATTTCTTTCATTTCATCTTTTTTATTCTTATCAACCATCTTTATCCAAGCTGCATTCTTGTTGTATTTATTTGGGTTATCCCAAACATGGATCAAGAGATGCACTGTTTCTTCTTTATGAGATATTGACTGGTTCACTGCAGTCTCTTCATTGATAGATTGGTAAAAATGTTTCTGATTTAACTGAAATTGGGCGTTTGCCTATGGTGCACAATTTGAGCTTTGTATCTGCTGATCCTGTTGGCTATAGATGTTTTCTGCTTTATTATTTCCAGTGCTTCCTTAACCTTCCTTCTTTCTTGATTAGATATTCTTTGGTCTTCTTGTTCTTCAGCTTCATTTCTTTCATCTGTTCTGACTTGCTTGCATCTGATCTTAGCAAGCTGATCTTATTCTCCAACCTGATCTTCCATTTGATTGTGTCCTGTTTGGCTTTTTTTTTCTTTTGCTTTATTTTGCATTCCACGTATTCAGTTATAATTGCAGCTGTGCTATATATTTCTGGTAGTGGCCTGATTTATTTTTTGTAGTGACCTGAAGCTTATATCTGATATTACAGTATTGACATTTTTAAATATTTGTGTTAGCTGTTTCTTTGTACCTATAACTGTCTCCCAATTTTTAGCCTGGTAACTTAATCTTAATCACCACACTGAACTGGGTTTCACAACTATTATATTGAGTCAATTTTGGGGAAGCTCTGTATCTTTTAGAGAAGTTGTACACATTTACCAAAAATGTATCAAATGATTGTGTAGAGCTGAAAGACAAACAGAACTGTGGGACTATGCTTCTTTCCCAGCAGCAAAGACTCAAGACAGGAAGAAGGATCAGAATGACAAAAGCCACATAAGGGCTTTTCCCTTTTGTATGTATGTCATATACGAAAAAAGTGGAGCTTGTGTGACACCATGACGCTGCTTCCACCATTTTGACAAGATAATAAGGCCTTGAAGATGTCATTGTTCTACCTTATGCTATTGTAGTATGCAAGGCTTTACATATTGCTGGTACTACATTAAAGCATATCAATCTGAAATGTTTTAGAATAGAATAATAACTTTATTGTCACTTTGAATATACACTAATTGGCATACATTAAAATGAAATATTGTTGCATACAGCTCTCAGAGGGTCACCACCTCCGATATACATTACAAAAATATGACAAAAATAAATAAATAAATAAATAAATAAATAAATACATACAGAATTTTGTGGTTTAAACTGCAAGCATCTTTGGTTCTTATTTTTAATCAAAAGAACATCCCCCCCCCAAGAAAGATCAAATTACTTCTCCAAATGGCGTACAGCTACAATGCACCTTGGAGACTGCTTTAGTGACTGAACCATTCAAATCTCACCCAATCTGCAGCTGCTTGTTTTTGTGTTGAGCCACTTCCTCCATAAGGCAGCATTGTTATGTCAGCAACATCCCCTACCTCTGATCTCACCCTCAGCAATTTATTTTGCAGAAAATGCAAAACTCATCCCAGCAGGGTCCCAGAGGTGCAGACTAACTTCAAGATACTTTCTTGTTTGGTTCTTACTTGTTGATGTTATTGATGTCTTTTCTTTCAGCTGCCTTCCTTTTTAATGCCCCTCCCACTGAGATGGATAGAATGTGGGTCACTTAAATTCCTCTGTCTGTTTGGAGGGCTGGACAGACATCATTATGTGTCATGAGAGATGAATGTCACTGCCTGTGACAAGAGCAGCTGCTTCCCCAGCAGGAGAACTAACTGCTCCCTTGCTGACTGTGGCACTTCATTTCACCTGAAGTAAACTTAGCCTTTGTTCCCTAGTTTATGAACTGTTACTAATTTACAGTATCCCAGTGGAGGCGCTATTCTTACATCCATGAACTTATAATCAAAAGAGGGAGAAGCAATTGAGGAGTAAAACTTTGGTGAGAATTGCTTAATACAGCATAACTCTACTTATAAAAGTCACCCTTCTAGAAGATATATTCATTGAAGTTTTTCCATTTTTTCTCTCCCCTCTCTGCTTTTTTTTTTTAAAAAAAAAATAGCAAATTAAATTTTGCATTTGAGACACGTTGGAAGATCCTTCATTCTGAGCTGTTACAAGACCTCTGTATTTATAAGAGGTCAGTCAAAATATATTTTTCATTTCTTTATTTTTTTTTTTAAAAAGTGTATTTTTGATAGGAATTTTAGCTTCTATGTTTTGTTGCATTTTTGAAACTAAATAACTAGAATTGGAGTTCATTCCTGTTGAAAATATAGATTCTCCTACACTGAGTTTTGGAGACTCTATGTTTCTACTAAAGTGCATGGACCCTAATCTTAATAAAGTTTCAGGTGGTGAGATTGGAGTAGGAGTTACTTTTTTAATTATTGAGGATGCTGTGAGTGTGATAGCTTTATTAGTTTGATGGACTTTGGTTTAAAAAGCATTTGCTGAAGTAAAATGCTGAAGAATGTAGAAATGAGGGTAATCAGAAGAAAATCTCCTTCTCCTTCCTTCTGCTTTCCCTCATTATTACATTCTTCAACATCTAAAGTTGCTTGGTTCGCATTTTACCTCAGCAAATGCTTTTTAAACCAAGGGTATTAAGGAGGGAGGAGATGGGTATGATGAGGGACTGCAAGGAGGAGGGGACCAGGGAAGAATCTTGGGAGTAGCAGATCTGACCGTATGACCCAGAGCATGGGGGAGAGGAATGCCCGACCCCATGGGACTGATCAAAAGGGAAGGGGAGGGAGAAAAGGAAAGAAGAAAAAAAGATGAGGCACGTAGGAATGGGGGCATACCCATGGGGGGAGGAAGGACATCTGAGAGGGGAAGACTGGTAAGAATGGAGGATGATAGTCAGGAACAGCAGGCAGAGCAGCGGATTAGAGGGGGGGGACAAGAGAAGGAAAGACTGACAGGAATGGAGAAGGGCAGGCAAGAACAATATGCAGGACGGCAGACTGGGGGGGGGAGGAAAACCTGGGAAGAAAAGTCCAACAGGAATGGATATCCGAATGTGGGAACAGCATGTAGGACAGCAGGTTAAGGGAGGAGGAATACTGGAGAAGAGAAGATGGACAGGAATGGATGAACAGCAGGCGGGTCAGCAGATTAGGGGAGGGAAACTGGAGAAGGGAAGATGGGTAGTAATGGAGGAGGGTAAGCAGGAACAGCAGGTAGAGCAGCGGACTAGGAGGGAAGGATACTGAGGAGGGGAACATCGACAGGAATGGCTGACGGAAGGCAGGAGCGATATGTAGATCAACAGGTTAGAGGGTTGGAGAAGGGAGGATTGACAGGAATGGATGACATAGGGCAGGATTGGCAGGTTAGAGACAGAGGAGAAGTGGACAAAGAAGGATTGATGGGAATGAATGATGGAAAGCAGGAATGGCAGGCGGAGGGGGAGAAAAATTGGGGAAGGAAAGAGGGACAGGAATGGACCATGTAAGACATGAATAGCAGGGAGATCGGCAGACCGGGGGAGGGGGAAACAAACTACTGGAGAGAGGAGGATTGATAGGAAGGCATGATAGGAAACAGGAACAGCAGGTAGACCGGCAGAACAGGAGGACAGAAAATCTGGAGAAGGGAGGAGCGATAGGAGGGGATGATGGTAGGCAGGAATGGTATACAAGTAAGCAGGTCAGGGGAGGGGAAAAATTGGAGAAGCGAGGGGTGACAGGAATGGATAACAGAAGGCAGAAAGGGTACATAGATTGGCAGGTCAGGAGAGGAGAAAAACTGGAGGAGGGAGATAGGATAGGAATGGACAATGGAATGCAAAAACGGCAGGCAGACCAGCAGACTAACAGGGAGAATAAAAAGGAGGAACTCCGTGGCAGGACTCATGTGGTGCCGGATTGGAGGGGGCACTTTGCATTGAGTAGAGAGGAGGGATTGGAGAGTGTGTTGGTAATAACAGCGCAGAGAGGAGGAGGCTGTACAAGGATGACAGAGCAGAAAAATGCAAAATTGGAGTGCAGGAAAGAGAGGGCGGAACAGTTAGGGCAGTTACAGGCAATCAGGAAGAGTGGCCCCGTCACATGGGCAATGAGCAGGCAGTTAGATCAGCAGGGGGATAAAAAGAACTTCCCCACCCCCTAAGCCCCACTCTGAGGACGCTGGCAGAGGACCAGAGAAAGCTAAGTTGTTTTAACCTTGTATATAATTGTTTTTATTGTTTTGAATATTGTTTTAACAATAAATAACTAGATTATACTCTTCCCAGATATCGAGGATTGCATCACTGAATAAATATGCCCGGGATTCGTATTTTTATAACTATTAAGGATATATATATATATATATCCTCGAAGCACGAAGCTAAAAACACCACCCTGAAGATGACGAATGGGACTTCGTCGAAACGTCGCCAAGACACTTCCAATTTTACGCGGGAGAAAACCCAAACAACCAAAAACATATATATATATATATATATATATATATATATATATATATATATATATATATATATATGTTTTCTGAGGTTTTCGCGGGTATTTGTATGTAGGTCTTTGGTTGTTCGGGTTTTCTCCCGCGTAAAATTGGAAGTGTCTTGGCGACGTTTCGACGAAGTCCCATTCGTCATCTTCAGGCTGGTGTTTTCAGCTTCATGCTTCGAGCAGCAATGTGTGGTCTTAGCTGTTTCTTCCTTTTAACTGCCAGTGGGGGTATGAACTGATTGGGTGGGAGCTTGGCTGTGTTCTGATTGGGTGGAGGTGTGTTCTGATTGGTTAGGGGCGTGGCTGTGCTCTGATTGGCTGGGGGGTTGGCTGTGCTCTGATTGGCTGGGGGGTTGGCTGTGCTCTGATTGGCTGGGGGAGTGTTATGTTTGGTTGTGCTCAGGTTAGTCTGAGTTGCAGAGGGGTTTAAGATTTTGGGCTGCCTTGCTATTTTTTGGCTTCGCGTTTGTGGTCGTGCCTCATTTTCATGGAGGGTGTCAGTTTGCTTCATGTATGGATTGGAGGGCTTTAAAGTGGCTAGACTTTAAGCCAGACCAGAGCTGCATCATTAGCCACTTTAAAGCCCTCCAATCCATACATGAAGCAAACTGACACCCTCCATGAAAATGAGGCACGACCACAAACGCGAAGCCAAAAAATAGCAAGGCAGCCCAAACTCTTAAACCCCTCTGCAACTCAGACTAACTTGAGCACAACCAAACAGAACACTCCCCCAGCCAATCAGAGCACAGCCAACCCCCCAGCCAATCAGAGCACAGCCACGACCCTAACCAATCAGAACACACCTCCACCCAATCAGAACACAGCCAAGCTCCCACCCAATCAGTTCATACCCCCACTGGCAGTTAAAAGGAAGAAACAGCTAAGACCACACATTGCTCCTCGAAGCATGAAGCTGAAAACACCAGCCTGAAGATGACAAATGGGACTTCGTCGAAACGTCGCCAAGACACTTCCAATTTTACGCGGGAGAAAACCCAAATAACCAAAGACCTACATATATATATATATATATATATATATATATATATATATATATATATATGTGTGTGTGTGTGTGTGTGTGTGTGTGTGTGTGTGTGTGTGTGTGTGTGTGTGAAAGCTGTTTATGAAAGGACCTTTATTCTCTTTTCCTCAACTACCAAGATCACTAACTATTTAACTTTTAATGGAGTCAGGGAAGTACTGTACTGTTGAGCTAGATCAGGGACAGACCTAAATGAACCCATTCAAGGAAAATAAAACTTTTGGAGGAAACTGTCAATGGTCTCAGGCTGATGCTTCATCACCAAGGCTTGTTTTCCTTCATCATCTTTTATTTACCAGCCACATTTTTTCTTAAATTGGATTCCTCTGTTCATTGGCCTCAGAACTCCCTTACCAGACTTCCTTAGTCTTGGACTTTAATTCTCAACCATCATCAATCCACCAAACTATTTGGTATCTGATAGGGATATTTGAGAGAGAAAAAATAAACACATAGATCAGTACCATAAACATTTTATACAACTATATAGTGTGGATTTTCTGTTACCACTTTAACTACCTTTTTTCTTTTAGTCTTTCTTTTACTACTTTATATTTTCTTTTTTCTTTTTTATGTTACAATAATTTTTAAGGCTTTATAAAATCCTCATAATAAAAAGTACTCTATAAAATACCTTTCCTTAATCCACAAAGGCTTTCCATTCCAGATCCTGTGGGGATCAGCTCTTTGGTGACTTAAGTGAAGGAGATGTTTGAATTTCATATATGTTGGATTGTACACAGGAATGTGTTACTGAACAAAAGTCTTGAGAATGTACAGTATATGTGTAGGCTCTCATCTTTGGATTGACTTTCTTATGTTCTGCAGAAAATGTTAAAAATAGAGTCTTGAACATGGAGCTAGTAAGAAATTGTTGCCCTTTAAGGGTAACTATATTTCATCATATTCATCTAAAGTGATGAAAAGTAAATGTGAATAGTATTTTTGATACTGAATTTTTACTTGCTGATTTGTTTGCAGTCTTGACATATTTCCTCATTCCTGGAGGAGACTCTTAAGAATTGAAAATATGCAAACACATGATGTATGAGCATCCAAGACATTGACAAATTTAGTTTGCCAATTATGGACTATTTAGAAATTAATATAAATAGCCTGTTTGGTGTAGTAGTTAAGGTACCAGGCTAAAAATTGGGAGACTGTGAGTTATAGTCCTATCTTGGGCACAAAGCTAGTTGGATTACCTTGGACCATTCACTCTCCCTTAGCTTTAGGAAAGAAACAATGGCAAACCACTTCCAAAACCTTGCCAAGAAAATTGGGACTTGTTCAGAGAGTCACTAGGAATCAAAAAATGACTTAAAGAAAGAGAGAGAAAGTTTAAAATACTATATATTCATAATGTTTTGAAGTATTTGATCAAATCCATTGCTGCTCTAATGACTCTAAGCTAAGACATTTGGTTTTAAAGCAACTTAAATAAGATTATTCTGATCTGACTGTTGCACTAAATATGAATATTTGGATACAATTAAAAATAGTACCATTAAAGTCTTACTATCATATGAAGTTGGAATATCAAAATCATAAGAAAAACAATCATAATGAACTCCACATTGATATTTTTGTAAGTCATTCTTTCAAAGGGCTTTCAAATTCAGCCTTTTGGAATCGCAGTCTGGGTTCCAGGGTGCCTAAACATGCTGGGAGCTTCAATTCATGAGAAGAGAGTCAGATTAATGAAAAACAAAGAACTAGCAAGTATGTGAGTTCCAAGCTTTTGGGAAAACCAGCTTCCAGATATAAATACTTAGTACTTTGGGATGCGGTGGTGGTGGGGAATAGTGACCTTTAAAGGGAAAAAAACATGGACTCAATCTGATTAAGATACTCATATATCTTATCCATTAAAACCATCTGCTCCTGTGGATGCTATTGTAATCCAAGAACTTCTTTTAAAAAGATTTTTAACTAAAGATTTACTTTGGAAAAACTAAAAAGGAATGCAGCAAGAAAAGAGCAATTACCTCATTACTCTTGTGATCTCACTTGTTACTATCGGTCCATCTTCATTTTATATCAGTCCAAAAAGCTGTGCAGAAAACTCAGAAACTCTCAGGGATAGATAAATTGGCAAAAGGCAGAAATTATCCTGCAACCGCACTACAAATGAGTCATCTGTAATTTGTTCCATCTCCTCCTCTAGAATTAAATTTGTGTTTAGGGCCTTAAAACACAGATTATGAATCTCATAAATATCACACAACTCAAAGCCAATGCAGTCAAAAACCTAGACCAAGACCAAAATAGGATAAAAATCATTCAGATAGATCTGTGAAATAATCTAGCTTGCTTTCAAGAAATCATTTACTTCATAAAAACTGTCTTTAAAAAAAAAGAACTGTTACTAGGATCCTTTTTATGCATAGAGTAATTCTTTTGTCAATCAAACTTAACATCAACTAAATGTTATTGGAATGTTAATTTTTAGGGATTATGCACAGATGTACACACACATAGACATGAATTCCAAATCTGACTGAACTAATTCAAGCATATTCTGGAAAAATCTGGATTGATTTGAGGAATTCCAAAGCAGCCTAGTTTTGCCATGTAACAGATTACAAAAGTGTAAATATACTTGGTATTTTTCCCCCCACAGCCTACCTGCCTGCCTGCCTGCCTGCCTGCCTGCCTATCTATCTATCTATCTATCTATCTATCTATCTATCTATCTATCTATCTATCTATCTATCTATCTATCTATCTATCTATCTATCTCTTAGCCATAAATTGCTTCCCATTGAACAAAGCAAACTCTTTTGGATGGCATCTTTTGGGTAGTTTGAATTTGCCCATCCTCATAAAGCTCAGTGGGGTTGAAAAACTGCCTTCATTTTTTTTGGTATACATCACACGAAATTCAGTCAGACTCATTAAAATGTTACAGGAAAAAAATCTATTAAAAAAAACCTATTAACATAGAAAAAACTTATTAAAATGTATGACATAATCAGGACTAAAAATATGCACAGCAAATAATGTAAGCACTAAGCAATCCACAATCAACAGTATAATAGTGAATACCCCCCACTTTAGTACTATGTATTAAATTAATACATAATTAACTAAAAAAATATGGTTCACAGCATACAATTTATTTGTTTATTGTTGTTTTTATTTATATAGATGTCCATCTCAAATCTGGGCAGCAGATGCTAAAAGAAAACAAAAAGGACTGAAAAGCAACACACATAAAAACAGCAGTCTGGGTAAAAACTAAGTCAACTATCACAAATCAGTAATATATAAATAGCCACATCTCATGATTTCCAGGCCCAGTCACAAAAGTAAATCTTTATGGCCTTCTGAAAGGCTAACAGGGTCAATCTAATCTCTGGGGTAATGGTATTCCAGAAGCTGAGGGCCACAATTATATACAAAGCAACACTCAAGCACCAAAGGCCATCTTCCAGAAAGCCATCACAGTTCATCTGGCATAAAGGATGTTGTAGAACAGCTCTCCTCTGTGTATGCTGGTTTCATCCCTGGAAGCTTTCAAGAAGAGACTGGACAGCCGGCCATCAGAAAGAGTGTAGGGCCTTCTGCTTGGGTGGGGGGTTGGGCTAGATGACCTGCAAGGTCCCTTCCAACTCTGTTATTGTTGTTGTTGTTATCCGGATGTTGTGAACACTGGAGGCTTTTAAGAAGAGACTGGACAATCACTTGTCCGAAATGATATAGGGTTTCCTGCCTGAGCAGGGGGTTGGACTAGGTGACCTCCAAGGTCCCTTCCAACTATTATTATTATTATTATTATTATTATTATTATTATTATTATTATTATTATTATTATTACTACTACTACTACTACTACTATTATTATTATTATTATTATTATTATTATTATTATTATTATTATTATGGATCATCGCTCAGTCAGCCAGATGTTCAGACTGGATTTGGCATTTTGTCTACCTATCGAGTCCTTACCCAGGACCTGGGATAGGCAGATGTGGATGTTTGATGGTATTACAGATATCGTCGCAGGATGGAAGCAGTTCCTAATAAGGCTGCCTTTTGCAATTGACTAATAGCGAATTTGTCAATGCCAATGGTGTTCAAGTGGTGCTCCAGTTGTTTTGGGATTGCACCCAAGGAGCCTATTACTATTGGTACTACTCTTGCTTGCTTTTGCCACAGTCTTTCTATTTCTATTTGTAGGTCTTTGTATTTTGTTATCTTCTCCAGTTCTTTCTCTTCTATTCTGCTGTCTCCAGGCACTGCCACGTCCACTATCCAGACTTTTTTGTCTTTCTTATCGACAATTGTTAAGTCTGGGGTGTTATGTTGCAGGTGCTTGTCTGTTTGAATTCTGAAGTCCCAGAGCAGTTTAATTTTATCATTTTCTATGACTTTCTCTATTTTATGATCCCACCAGTTTTTGCTTACAGGCAAATGATATTTTTTGCAGATCTTCCAATGCACCATTGTTGCTACTTTGTCATGCCGCTGCTTGTAATCAGTCTGTGCAATCTTCTTGCAACAGCTTACCAAGTGGTCCACTGTTTCTTCAGCTTCTTTGCATAGGCGGCACTTACTGTCTGTTGCTGTCTTCTCAATTTTGACTTTGTATGCATTTGTCCTTAAGGCTTGGTCTTGTGCAGCCAGAATTAGTCCCTCGGTCTCTTTCTTCAATTTTCCTGCTCTTAGCCATTGCCAGGTCTTGTTATTATCTGCTTTCCCAGCTATTTTTTTTATGTATTGGCCATGTAGTGCTTTGTCTTCCCATGCCTCTATTCTGTTCTTCATTTGGTCTTTCTTGTAGGCCAGTTTGGTCTCTCCAGTAGTCAGTAAGCCTTCCTGATATACTAATTTCAGTGCATCTTCATCATTGTTCTTCAGATATTCTTCCAAAGCCATTTTTTCTTCTTCAACCATCTGATGTACTTGTAGCATTCCACGCCCACCTATTTGCCTTGGTAGATAAAGTCTGTCAATGTCACTGCATGGATGAAGGGCATGATTCATTGTCATTATTTTTCTGGTCTTCCTATCCATTGCTTTTAGTTCTGCTTGAGTCCAGTCCACTATTCCAGCTGTGTACCTAATGACTGGAATTGCCCAGGTGTTGATTGCCTTTATGGTATTTCCTCCATTGAGTTTGGACTTTAAGATCTTCTTCACTCTCTTGATGTATTCACCTCTAATCTTTTTCTTGACTTCAGTGTGCTTGATGTTGTCAGCTTGAAGAGTACCCAAGTATTTGTAGTAATCTTCCTCATCCAGGCTCTTAATGTTATTTTCGTGGGGCATCTTGATTCCTTCAGTTTTCGCTATTTTTCCTTGTTTGATAGTAAGTGTGGCACATTTGTCCAAGCAAAACTCCATAACAATATCTTGGCTATATATACGGACAGTGTGGAGCAGCGATTCTATTTCAGATGATGTTTTTCCATACAGCTTAAATCATCCATATAAAGGAGATGGGATAGTCTGGTAGATGTTTTTGATGTTTGATAGCCATGTCCTGAGTTATTCAGTACTGTTGACAGAGGAAACAGTGCAATAACAAATACTAATGTTGACAATGAATCTCCTTGAAATATTCCTCTCTTGATATTAACCTCTCCCAGTCTCTCACCATTGATCTGCAACTGTGTCTTCCACTGTGCCATCGATCTTTGCACAAATTTTCTGATGTTTCTTCCTGTTATTTCTAGGCACTTGATTATCCAGTCATGTGGCAGAGAGTCAAATGCCTTTTTGTAGTCAATCCATGCCACATTCAGGCTGGTCTTCCTTTTCTTGCAGTTTTCCAAGATCATTTTGTCTATTAGGGGTTGATCTTTTGTTCCTCTGCTATTGGGGCAGTTTCCTTTCTGCTCAGGTGGAAAGAGATTGTTTTCAACTAGATGCTGTTGTACTGCATCAGCTACCACACCAGTTAGTAATTTGAAAGTTGTTGGTAAGCAGGTAATTGGCCTGTAGTTGCCTGGTGTTGCCCCTTTTGCTGGATTTTTCATTATTAGGTAGGTTTTCCCTGTTGTTAGCCACTTTTCAATTTCTCTTCCTTGTAGTATATTGTTGAACTGCTTGGCAATGAATGGGTGTATAACAGTTAGATGTTTCAATCAAAACCCTTGCAGTTCATCTTCATCTGGTGCTGACCAATTTTTGATTTTCCTTGCTCTTTTTTCTACCATTTTTGTTGTTATTACTAGTTGTTTCATTTCAACTTCTGTTTTATTTGCATCCACCTCTTTTAACCAAGCCGCATCCTTGTATTTCTTTGGGTTATCCCATATCTGCTTCCAGAACTGCACTGTTTCTTCCTTGTCAGGTACTGACTGATTCATTACAGTTTCTCCATTGATGGATTGGTAGAAACATTTCTGATTGGATTGAAATTGGAGGTTCTGCCTATAGTTTGCAATTCGAGCTTCATATCTACTGATTTTCCTGGCTATAGCTGTTATTTGTTGCTTTATTATTTCCAGTGCTTCTTTGATCTTCCTTGTTTCTAAGTGGTATTTCTTGATTAGGTATTCTTTGATCTTCTTGTTCTTCACCTTCTTTTCTTTCATCTGTTCTAGCTTGCTTGCATGTGATCTTAACTTGCTGATCTTATTTTCTAGTCTAACCTTCCATTTTTGTGGTGCACTGTTTGTTTGTTTTTCTTCTTTGTTGATTTTGCATCCCAGGTATTCAGTTATAACTGCAGGTGTGCTGTACATTAGTTGGTTTGTTTCTTGCAGTGAATTGGTGCTTATTATTATTATTATTATTATTATTATTATTTTGGCTCATCGCACAGTCAGCCAGATGTTCAGACTGGATATGGCATTTTTGTCTACCTATCCAGTCCTTACCAAGGACCTGGGATAGGCAGATGTGGATGTTTGATGGTATTACAGATATCGTCGCAGGATGGAAGCAGTTCCTAGTAAGGCCGCCTTTTGCAATTGACTAATGGCGAATTTGTCAATTATTATTATTATTATTATTATTATTATTATTATTATTATTATTATTATTTTTATTATTACTATTATTATTATCATTATTATATAGGGAGGCTGCTCCACCATTGTATCTGTGTCACGACAGAGAAAATTTGTTTCCTGACCTCAGTCCAACTTATAACATAAAATTCAGGATAACCAGGATCTTCTTCCAGATTCTGAATGGAGAAGGTGGTCCTGAAGAGCTCTTAGTGCCAAGCCGTATAGGAAGTTATAATTTCAAACCAGCATGTTGAATTGGAAAGTGGCATGGTGTGACTATGCTTTAGGTGAATAGATCCTCCAGTCATGATCAACATTTTCTAGATCCAAAGAGAAACTCTTGAGGAGGGAATATGCTGAAGTATCCTTCAATATCTCAGACATTCCCCTATTACACTGGAGTATTCACCATCTCCCAGATCCAGTCAGACACATTCCTACATGTCCTTGAAGGAGGCAGGTTGGACCCAATTCTAACCCAGATAGCAAAGGATTACAACCCAGGTAGAAGAGGGAAGGGTATATCTCTATCCATTATTAGAGCCTATATGCAAAAGGAGTACTAGCTAACATCAAGCGACATTGTCAAGGTTAAGATAAATCTGCCTTGTTGGGAAATGTTATGCAAAACAGTCGTATCATCCAACAAAATCTACTTGTTTATTCTTCCTCCAAAGAATGTCCCCATCCCTAAAACCAAACTTCTGCTTGACACAATAAAATATGGAGTCTAAAACATGGGAGTTTATTTGTGTCTTCCTTCATGAATGCTCTGAATGTTTCTTTTGCCATTTTAACACCCAAATGCTGTCAGCCAACCAAAGATCAGCCAAGTCTGGTGAACAGAAAGAGGAAACTCAGGGGCAATCATATCAAGAGCCCAGGTCATGTTCTATTCTCAGTAGTTAATCCTGTAATCAACAAAACTAGTCACAACGTCCCTAGGAAATTCCCCAATTGCCACCAGATCCATAAGGCACCTGGAGCAAACTATCTATTTGTCCCACATGGGTCCTAGATAAAAACTAGTCTCATTTAGGAAAGGAGATTTTCTAATTAGGGCAAAGAGCTAAGTATAATGGCCTCTGTATCTACATCATCAAATAATCTAAGGCAAAGAAACCCAGGCTACAATTCTCTAAATGTGTTACTTTGGACAATCTCATCACCATGAAACATGAAACCTTGAACCTTCTCAGCCCACTCCAGCCTGTAGATTGAAGTCACCCAACATAAAGTGAAGAGATTCCAATACCAATTCCAAGATAAGTTCCAGGAATTCAAGTAGGAATCCCACTGGACAGCAAGGTGGCCAATACACAATTAGGATTCCCAACGTACTATATTTGTGTAGTCCATATTAACAATTGCTGCATTAAGTTAATAAGGTTTTTTTTCTAGATCAATGCCACCTTCTCCCCAGTTTTAGCATTTAGACACTTGTAGGAACTAATACCTGAGAGGGTAAACTTCTAAGAGGGTGACACTACTACCCTCCTATAATCAGGTTTAAGCTTACAGTAAGGTACACTAGCTCTTCTTGTTCACCTACTTTCAAATCATGCTGCACAGAGGCTTAGACTTGGCATTTATGATCCAGAATTTGAGGACAAGATTATAGAAGTCATAAAGAATTATCTTTTTTTTCAAGATTTTATTGAGTTTATATACATGAGGAAAAATAGGAACAATACAGGTATGGTAAAGAGAGGGGGTGGGGGGGGAAGGGGATAAAGGATTTAGGGTAAATAAGGATAGGTACAATCACATATTTCAACAAACAAGCAACCGTCTGTTCATAATAATGAGTAAGTATCATATTCAACCATTTTTACCATAAGCTTAGACTATAACATATTAAAAACAATTAGTAAACAAATACTAATCTATTGATCTATTAAGTAAACACTACTAATAAAACCTCAAAAAATCCTAACAATCAAGAGTAACAGATAAAAATCAATAAATCATGAAAAATAATCATATCATCAACATGTTAATTAGAACTCAGTTAAAAGTCAGTCATCTGTTCTAAAATATTGAATCCTTCAAGTTCTAACGTGTCTCTAACCACTGATAAAAATTTTCCCAAGTTATAAAATAAATTGAGTCATCTTTTTCTTTCATCTCTAATGTTAGTCTATCCATTTCTGCACACTCTAAAATTTTAGTAATTATAATCTGATCAGATGGTAAGTTCTCATTTTTCCAAAATTGGGCAAACACTATCCTTGCAGCTGTTAAAACATGCAATATCAAGTAGTCATTCTCTTTACCATAATTAGGTCTTAATATTCCTAACAAAAACAATTCCAGTTTAAATTCTATCTGTAGTTTCATCATCTTTTCCAACCATCTATGGATCTTAGACCAATATTTCTTAGCAATAGGGCATGTCTACCAGGCATGGTAATAAGTGCCTGGCTGCTGTTTACATTTCCAGCAAATATCCAAAACATTTTTAAACATTTTCGCTAAGTGAACTGGTGTCATATGCCATCTATAAAACATTTTATATAAGTTTTCTTTATATGCTACCGCTTTTGTAAGCTTAATATTTTTATCCCAAAGATTTTGCCAGTCTTCCAGATCTATAGAATGTCCAAAGTTCTTTGCCCATACTATCATTGTTTCTTTCACTTGTTCTTCTTCCATCTTCCAGTTTAAAAGAAATTTATAGAGTTTTCTAATCAAATTCTCATTTGTTTTTAACAAAATTTTATCTAATGGGGTCTGTTCTTTGTAAAAACCTGTCGATTTTATATCTTTTTCATATCTTGTTTGAATTTGCAGATAGGACCACCATGTCAAGTCAATACCTTGTAGTTGTAAAGTTTGCCTGTCCTTAAGTTTTCCCACTTTGTCTAAAATGTCTTTATAACTAACCAGTTTGTCATAGTTAATCAGATTTGGATAAGCAAATGCTTCCATTGTTGAAAGCCACTCAGGTATTTTCATATATATATTATGTTTAATTTTCTCCTATTCTGAAAGTACTACATTTCTTATCGCATGATTTTGAAAGCACTTATGTGCTTTAGATTTCTCATACCGTATAAAAGCATGCCAACCTAACTGAAGATCATGTCCCTCTAAATAAAGCAATCTTTTATTTCTCAATATAATCCATTCTTTAAGCCAAAGCAAAATAGCCACTTGATAGTAAAGTCTCCAATCTGGAAGTCCAAAGCCCCCTCTATCCTTAGATTCTTGTAACAATTTACATTTGATTCTCGCTTTCTTTTTTTGCCATATAAATCTTAAAACCATCGCATTTAAATCATCAAAAAAAATTCTTACTAAGTTTAGGAAATGGTTATAAGGAACGGTTGCTAGAATTGTGTATGTCTAGTTTAACGAAGAGAAGGACAAGGGGGGACATGATAGCAGTATTCCAATATCTCAGGGGCTGCCATAAAGAAGAGGGAATTAAGCTATTTTCCAAAGCACCTGAAGGCAGGACAAGAAGCAACAGGTGGAAACTAATCAAGGAGAGAAGCAACCTAGAACTAAGGAGAAACTTCCTGACAGTGAGAACAATTAATCAGTGGAACAGCCAGCCTCCAGAAGCAGTAAATGCTCCAACACTGGAAGTTTTTAAGAAGAGACTGGACAGCCATTTGTCCGAAATGGTGTAGGGTTTCCTGCCTGAGCAGGGGGTTGGACTAGATGAACTCCAAGGTCCCTTCCAACTTTACTACTATTACTATTTAATAGGAACTGTTTGAAATAGGAAAATTAGCTTTGGTAAAATATTCATCTTAACTGTCGCTATTCTTCCTAGAAGTGATAATTGAAGATTTCCCCACCTTTCCAAGTCTATTTTTATTTGTTTCATTAATCTCTCATAGTTATCTTCTTTTAGTGTCATATATTTTGCAGTTAAATAAATATCCAAATATTTGACTTTTTTAACTATTTGAAGGTTTGTCATTTTAGCTAGTTGAATTTTCTGTTTGTGTTAGACTTTTTGTTATTACTTTAGTCTTTTCCCTATTTATTTTCAAACCAGCCACTTCTCCAAATTTCTCAATTTTCTGCAAGAGTTTATCAGCTGTTTGCAATGACTCCTCTAGAATGAAGACCAAGTCATCTGCAAAGGCCTGTAGTTTATATTTCTGGTCTTTAATCTCCAAACCTTTAATTTCTGTATCTTGTCTGATATTTCTTGCCAGAACCTCTAATGTAAGAAATAAATAACAGAGGAGCCAGTGGACATCCCTGTCTAGTGCCTTTTTAAATCTCAAATCCATCTGTATAATCTCCATTTAAGATGTTTATTTGTTTCTTATAAATTGCTGGAATTGCTTTGTTAAAATTTTCACCAAAGTCCATTTCTTGAAGTTGTTGAAACATAAATTGCCAATTTAAGTTATCAAAGGCTTTTTGTCCATCAAGAAATATAAGTGCCATCTAGTTCCCTGGATGGATTTCATAGTATTCCAAGACATTTAGAATAATCCTCAAGTTGTTCTTTATCTGTCTTTTTGGTAGGAAACCATTTTGGTCTGGGTGTATAAATTTATTCAAAAAGTTTTTCATTCTTTCTGCCATTATTGCAGCAAAGATTTTATAATCCACATTTAGTAGCAATATTGGTCTGTAATTTTTAATTGGTGTATGATCAGTATCTTCTTTAGGTATCAAAGTATTATTAGCTTCAGTCCATGAGTCCGGTATTTTTGTCTGTGTAAAAACTTCATTACATAAGTCTTTCAAAGTTGGAGTTATAATATCTTGTAACACTACATAAAATTCAGCAGGAAGACCATCAGGTCCTGGTGTTTTATCTTTCTTTTGCTTTTTTATTGCCTCTGTAATCTCCATCACTGAAACATTCTCATTTAACCTCTGATGCATATTCTCAGGAACCTTTGGGAGATTTGCTTCTTTTAAATAAGCCTGAATTGCCTCTTTAGAAACTGTCTCTGCCTTATAAAGTCTCGTTGTGACAATGTAGGTCACCGTCTGTGTCCCGTAGCTTACTTATTAATCTTTTTTCTCTTTCTTTTTTTAATCTATATGCCAGCCATCTCCCTGATTTATTGGCATTTTCAAAAAAATTCTATTTAGACCATTTAATCTGTTGTGTCATTGTATTTGTCTCAAGTAAATTTAATTTATGTTTTAATAGTTCCATTTGTATTTTCAATTTTTTTCTTTTGAGGGTCTAATTGTAACTCAGCTTCCAACATACTGAGTTGTTCTTTCAATCTATGTTAAGCAAGTTTCTTTTCCTTATTCTTTTTGGCAAGATAAGTTATAGCCAAACCTCTAAAATATGCTTTTGCCAAGTCCCGTACAATTTGAATAGAGGTTTCTTCTTTTTTATTGACTTTAAAAAAGAATTCCATTTCTTTTGTTGCAAATTGTAAAACTCCTTTTCTTTCAACATTGATTTATTCAAGGACCATCTCGGTCTTTTCTTAAGTCCTTTCCAGGTCATTTTAATTGAATTATTGTCTGCCCAAACATTAGATTCTATTTCAGTTTCTTGTATCATGGCCTTTAAGTCCAAAGAAGTCCATATCATGTCAATTCTTGACCACGATTTATGTCTATTAGAATAAAAGGTATATTGTGCTTTTTCCGGGTACATCTCTCTCCAAATGTCCTGCATACAAAGTTCATCTTTCATTTTTAAAAAGGATTTAGGTAAGATATTACTTCCTTTTTTCCCTTGTTTATAACTTTTATAGTCCCATACTGGATCAACAATTGCGTTAAAGTCTCCAAGTATACACAAGCTATGGTAATTTAAGTCCACAAGTTTATCATATAATTGCTGAAAGAATTGATCTTGCTTTTCATTGGGAGCATATATCGCAACCATCAATATTTGTTTTTGATTCCATGTAATCTCAACCATCATTATTCTTCCCTCTTCATCAGCATAAATTTGTTTTGGATTCATGTTTTCTTTTATATAGAGAGCTATCCCTCTTTTCTTTTGTGATGTCAAGGAAAAATAAAGTTTACCAAGTTTTAATTGTTCAAGTATTCTAGAATGTTGTAACTTGATGTGTGTCTCCTGGAGACAAATTATATCCATTTTTAGCTTTTGTAGTCTATGAAATATTTTACTCCTTTTTGATGGGGAGTTAAGACTATTTATATTTATTGAAAGAATTCCAATTTTCTCTAGTTTCAGTTGTGTCGAGATCTCAGTTTTCTAGGATAGCTTATCTGTCTCTGATCTTTAGGCCTCATGTCTTCTCTGGTTGAGTCTTTTTAGGTGCTTCTTCCTCCGTTTGTTTCGATGTTCCTGCAGTCGTTTCCTCTGGTTTCTTAGGTTCTGCCTCACCTCTCTCCAAGAAGTCTCTATGATTGTTAAAGAAGTCCTCTGCTTGTTGTGGGGTGTTCAATTTATATCTTTTTGTGTCCCCCAAAATTAATAGTCCTTCTGGAATCAACCATCTGAAGTTCACTCCTTTACTGATCAATTTCTTTATTAAGATTTGGTATTCTCCTTGAGCTTCTCTAATTCTTCTTGGGATCTGTTTGAGAACTACCAAATCGTTATCTTTGTATTTCAGAAGTTGATCCCTCACTAGTCTCAGGATCTCATCCCGTACTGCTCTTTTGCTGAATCTGACATGAACTTCCCTGGGCACTCTATTTCTTCTTGCATAATATGAATTCACTCTATAGACTTGATCAACTTCTTTTTTGATTTGATCCATTTCCATTCCAAGCAAGTCCGCCAATAATTCAGTCTGTCAGACCCAGCGTAAAACATCTTGAATGAGCGGGCTGCGACGCTGCTGAGAGGCCTCGGCGATGCTGCAAGTCAGATGGGCGGCGCTAGAGATACCGACGCTCAGCTGCGACGCGCGTCTAGGGACTGATTTGGGCTACCGCGAATCAGATGGATGGTGTTAATTCCAATGGGCTGCCGACGATCAGCTAATGACGCTCTGCCTGCGACGCGCGTCTGAAGGGACTTGAGTTGACTTAATCCGCTGTTTTCAGTTAACTGGGATGCTGGGTCTGACAAACATGAGGGTGTGGCGAGGGTGGAGCGGTGATTGGTAATTGGGGTGTGGTGGCGGGGTGTATTTAATACGCTGGAATGGGAGGTTTCTCAGGGCTGACTTTCTTTTCAACTTAGCAACCTAATAAATCCTGAATCTTTGTTGAATCCTGCATCGTTCCTAATTCTTGGGTTCCGTGCCTATAGTTAGGACGAGCTTACATTAAGTCAGCCCTCCCCTCACATTAGTTGTTCCAACACCCGGCGCTCGCTAGGAACAAAGAGCTATGGCAGAGGGAACGCAGGAAGAGGACCCTGTCATGGCGGAAGACTCGGAGGAGTCTGGTGAACAGCTGGAGGGCCTGGCAGCGGGCGGCACAGGGGAGGAGCCAACGGTGGTTCGACGGAGGGAAAAAATATGTGCTCCCGTAGTTGAGGGTCCAAAAACCCGACAGCAACGTCCGGTGGATACAGGGGGCGAATGGTGGTTTAGCCCAATGCTAGGGCTCCCTGAGGATGGTCGTGGACGACGGTTGGTGCCAAGCTTTACCGGTTGGAGGGAACGCCGGGTCACTGGAGACCATGAAGAGGAATGGAGCTGCTCCACAGCCCCGGGGCAGTACACGCTGGATGTGCTCAGAGACCAGTTTGGGGAACGTATATACCCCACTACTATACATAGCCCTAGCAAGGATAGCCGACCTTACACCTCCCAGTTCCAGTTGTCCGGTACAGAGCTTAACCTGCACCCGGATGACCAGTTCACATTGCGGGAACCTACCACAAGGCAGGTGGGGACGGATCGTACACGTTATGGAATGGGGGTGAGGGGACTGGGGAACAGGCCGGCAGACCCTGATGACATGGGCGCAGGACCCACGGGGGGAGGAGCAGGGACTCGTCCTAGACCATCTCTGGAGGCTGGTCGGTATGGCGGACAGGTGCCACCTCCTTGGCCTCAGACTCTGGTGTGGAACCCTCCCCCTATAACGCTTACATTTGACGGGGACCCAGATCGCTTAGCAGTCTTTCTTAGTCATGTACTGAACCATCTAGATCGCTACTCCACCCTATATTCATCCAATTGGTCGATGGTGGTCGCAGTCACATCGAGTCTACAGGGAGAGGCAGCTGCATGGGCAGCTGATCTCTATAGTGACCAAGCCAGAGAGCTAGCTGATGTGGGGCTCTTCCTGGATGCGTTAAGAACTAGATTCGAAGACCCAACACGCTTACAATGGGCGGAGGCCCAACTAGTGGGCCTGCGACAAAGAGGGAGACCGGCAAAAGATTACATCCGTGAGTTCCAGAAATTAGCGGGGAGACTGCGATCGTGGCCGGATCGTTTACTGGTTCACCACTTTCGTAATGGATTGGATAACGAGATACGCCGGGCATGTATAGTGAGAGGGATAGGGGGATGTCTGTCCGATTGGTTTAAAGCTGCGATGGAACTGGACATCGGGTTGAGGGAGCATACCAGTGGGCGTGAGAACAGACTACCACCCCGCCGGGGTCAGGACCCGCCCACAGGCCGTATGGTCCAGGCCACACTGGAAGCAACGCGCTCAAAGACAACCTTTAGGTGTTTCCGATGTAACCGACCAGGGCACCGAGCAGCAGAGTGCGGACTACCGGCAATACTAGGGACACCAACGGCGATCGGCAAACCAGGCTCTACACCGCAGAAAACAACGGAAAAGTCATGGGTAGCCCACCAAACGGGGCAGACACCGATACAGCCAGCTTCCGGTGACCATTCCCCCATGTTGCAGGAATACGAGGAGGACGGTCCTGTAGAAGATTCAATGGTGAGTGAACCAATCGTCCCATTCACCATTCCAGTAACTCTTACAAGCCCGAATACTGGGGAAGCGAGGTCCTTTCAGGCATTTCTTGATACCAGATGCACCCGGTGTTTAATTAATAGGGGGGTAGCACAACAGATGGGGATTAGGGTGACTCGACTAAAATCCCCAATTCGATTCGAGCAGGTGGATGGTTCACTGCTAGGGGGGGCTCCAACCACGTTGGTGACCGAACCAGTCAGGATGGATGTAGGTGGTCATTGGGAGGTTATCAGATTCATCGTGGTCCCTTCCATGACCGAACCTCTCATTCTTGGATTGGCCTGGCTGGATAAATGGACACCGATCATCTGGTGGGAGGATGGGTCTCGACGATTGCGGTTGCCCGTGGGTCCTCAGCCACTACCCACACCTGATCATAATGGAGATAAAGGGCTGGGTGCTGTAGACCCAATACCGGAAGGGGACGGACCCGGATACCCGTCAGTCTACAACGACCTGGCAGCAGTATTTAGTGAACATGATTGCGACACTCTGCCACCCCATAGGGCAACAGATTGTGCCATCGAACTTATTCCTGGGGCAAAGTTGCCTAAGCCCAGAATGTACTCCATGACATTCGCTGAGCTAAAGGAAATGAGGGAGTATATCGATAAAAACCTGGCTAGGGGCTTTATAGAGCCGGCGCGTTCTAAAATAGCAGCACCCGTAATATTTCATGAAAAAAAGGACGGAGGGCTACTGTTATGTGTAGATTTCAGAGGACTGAACGCGGTATGCGTAGAACCCATTTATCCGCTACCTCTCATGAAAGACCTCCTTGCCCATTTAGCCACTGGCAAGATTTTCACAAAATTAGATCTTCGGGAGGCATATTATAGAATACGGATAAAGGAAGGGGATGAGTGGAAGACCACTTTTAACTGTCCCTTAGGGAGTTATCAGTTCAAGGTGATGCCTTTTGGTCTACAGGGAACCCCGGCTGTATTCATGCAGTTAATAAACGAAGTGTTGCATGACCATCTTTATAGGGGTGTACTTGTATACTTAGATGATATACTTATATACTCGAGTACACTGGAAGACCACATACAATTAGTTCGAATGGTGTTGCGAAAATTACTAGATTCCAAACTATACTGTAAAGTATCAAAATGCGAATTCCACAAAGACCGTATTGATTACTTAGGATTCCGGGTTTCTGCGATGGGAATAGAGATGGATCCCAACAAGATACGCAGTGTATTGGAATGGCAAGCCCCAAGGACTCGTTGCCAATTACAGCGGTTTCTGGGGTTTGCTAATTTTTATTGTCAGTTCATACCGTCCTTCGCTGATGTGGCCCTACCATTGACTCAGCTGTTACGTACCAAACACAATACTGGTAAACCCCGGCCAAAACAACCGCTGGAATGGACCATGGCCTGCCAACAGGCTTTTGAAAAGTTAAAAAGCCTGTTTGCACAGGAGCCGTTATTGGCACATCCTGACCCGGACAAGCCCTTTATTGTACAGGCGGACACTAGCGATGTAGCCGTTGGCGCTATTCTATTGCAGCGTAATGAGAAAAATATGCTACAACCGTGTGCCTACACGTCCAAAAAATTCACTGAAACAGAACGACGTTGGGCAGTGTGGGAAAAAGAAGCATTTGCAGTGAAATGGGCATTGTCCACTTGGCGCCATCTGTTGGAAGGGGCTCAACATCCCTTCGAAGTCTGGACAGATCATCAAAATCTAACAGTGCTTCAAACACCAAGAAAACTAGCGCCTAAACACGTCCGATGGGCACAGTATTTTCAACGTTTCAAGTTCTGTTTAAAGGTTGTTCCGGGTGGAAAGAACTTTCTAGCGGACGCACTCTCCCGAATGCCCCAATATGACAGCAAACGGGAACAGGTGATCCAGGCTGTCATACCTCAGTGTAATGGGGAGCCCGAAAAGGCAGAAGTTTGTACAAAGCTAGCAACTTTTGAAGAAGAAATAAAAACAGCTTTAGTAACTGATCCTTGGCTATCAGCGAATCCAGGGATATTGACCTATCGTAACGGTTTGGCCTGGTATGGCGATAAATTGTATATACCTCAGGAAGTGCGCAGCCGGGTATACCATCAATGTCATGACTCCAAAGTAGCAGGTCACTTTGGTTTTGTAAAAACATTACATCTAGCAAGAAGGCGATTTTGGTGGCCAAGCTTAAGGAAAGACATTGAAACATACGTAAAAGAATGTAGGGTTTGTGCACAGGCAAAGGTAATACCTAAGAAGCCAATGGGATTGTTACAGTCAGTGTCTGATCCGATACGGCCATGGCAAGATATTGGCATGGACTTCCTGGTGGAGTTACCAAATGTAAAAGGTTACACAGTCATATGGACGGTAATAGACTTATTTTCGAAGCAGGCTCATTTTATACCCTGCAAAGGGCTGCCGTCTGCAGCGCAACTAGCAAAACTATTTGTACAGCACATTTATCGTCTACATGGAGCTCCCCGACGGATTATATCAGACCGCGGGGTTCAATTCACAGCTCGATTCTGGCGTCAATTTCTGGCCTGTATTGGAACTACTCAAGGATTAAGCTCTGCATACCATCCATGTACCAACGGAGCAGCGGAACGAGCCAAGGCGGCCGTGTCACGATACCTACGTTGCTATGTCTCTCACCAACAGACGGATTGGATGGATTATATACCCTTTGCCGAGCTAGCTTACAACAATGCAGTGCATAAGAGTACCGGGTTAACCCCCTTTCAAGTGGTATATGGCTACGATCTAAATCCCTTACCAGGTTGTGAACCACTGACGTCCCTGGCCACGAAGCCAGGGGACTGGATGTCCCGTGCTAACCAAGTGTGGCATACAGTAAAGAAAGCGCTGATACAGGCGGGGCAAATAGCTAAGGAACAGGCAGATAAAGGTCGTAGAATGTCAACCCAATTCCGAGTAGGTGACCAGGTATATCTCTCGACCAAATATCTTAAGTTACAGGTACCCTGAAGGAAGTTGGCGGCGAAATACGTGGGTCCATTTCACATAATACGCATCATTAATCCTGTTACGGTACAACTCCAACTGCCGGTCTTCGTTGGTAGAATACATCCGGTTTTCCACGTGAGTCTGTTGAAGCCGATAGACAGGAACACTCGTACAGATCCTCCTGGACCTATAGCTCCGGGACAGTATGAGATACAGGATATCATGGACTCACGATGGCGGGGGGGCAAAGTATACTACCTGATATTATGGAAAGGATATCCCCTATCCGATGCTTCATGGGTGCAGAGTGGAAAGGTTTTCGCTCCAGAGCTGCTCCGAAGATACCATAAAATATGGCCAAATAAGCCGAAACCGAATGAGGGGAGGGGTTAAATAATATATAGATACTGTTAACCAAATGATGCATTAACCTGTAACGTTCTATTCCAGGGGATCCCGTGGTGAGGGGGGGCCGAATGTCAGACCCAGCGTAAAACATCTTGAATGAGCGGGCTGCGACGCTGCTGAGAGGCCTCAGCGACGCTGCAAGTCAGATGGGCGGCGCTAGAGATACCGACGCTCAGCTGATGACGTCCTGCCTGCGATGCGCATCTAGGGACTGATTTGGGCTACCGCGAATCAGATGGATGGTGTTAATTCCAATGGGCTGCCGACGATCAGCTAATGACGCTCTGCCTGCGACGCGTGTCTGAAGGGACTTGAGTTGAGTTAATCCGCTGTTTTCAGTTAACTGGGATGCTGGGTCTGACAAACATGAGGGTGTGGCGAGGGTGGAGCGGTGATTGGTAATTGGGGTGTGGTGGCGGGGCGTATTTAATACGCTGGAATGGGAGGTTTCTCAGGGCTGACTTTCTTTTCAACTTAGCAACCTAATAAATCCTGAATCTTTGTTGAATCCTGCATCGTTCCTAATTCTTGGGTTCCGTGCCTATAGTTAGGACGAGCTTACACAGTCATCAATAGTAACAAGTTCTCATCACTCTCTTCTATCACATTTTGGAATCTTAGAAAATATGATGAGCGTTCTAACTCCATCATTGCCATACTTCCAGCTCCGTGTTAGATTGCGCCAATCCCTGATTTTCATCTTGGAGAGCCTCTAATTTCTGGTCTATTACTACTTGTCATCAATATTTTGCATTCGTTGTTGAGTATCTAACATTGCCTGTTGAAAGGCTTCCATTTTTTGATCCATCTTAAGCAAATCATTTTTTAAATCTTCAAGGTCCTTTTTCATTTCCATTTTAGAGTCTTCAAAATCCTTTTTCATTTCCATTTTAGAATCCACAATTGCCTGGAGAATGGCTTGCATATCCTTTCTGGTGCATGTCTGGCTGTAAAAACATTGTAATCGATTTTTGAATCATTGGATTAACTGAGGTTGATGCAGGAGCTGAGGATCCCTTCCTCACTCCTTTCACCAAGTTTGAAACACTCATCTTGATTCTTGTATTTATTGTATTTATTTATAATCCATCATCAAGCCCGATGGCCCAATTAATTGTAATCCAAAAGTAGGGCCCAATGGCCAATTATATTCCACCAAAAAGCTCAAAGGAGAGGAGATAACACACACACACACACACAATATATATATATTATATATATATATATATATATATATATATATATATATATATATATATATATATAATCCAAAACCCTCAGGAAAAAATAAAAGTAAAAAATAAAAGTAAAAGTAAAAATATCCAGCAGTAATAATATCAAAATGTAGGAAAAAATATAAAAAGGGATAGCAGATCTCTGGGAAAAAAAATAGAAAAATAAGAAAGATAAAAAATATGTTTATATCCACATAACAAGGCTGACAAAGAAGAGCAAAAAATTAAAAAAAATATTCAATTTATAATCCAGTTAGAGACATAAAAGACTTCTTCTATGGTTCCCTTATTTTAAAAAGAATAAAATCAATCCAAAAAGGGAATCAGACACCAAGCAAGGACAAAAAAAAAAAAAAAAAAAATAGAAAGCAGTCTCTCTTAGTAATCTCCAAACAAGGTAGGAATGTCTGAGCAGTCAGCCAAGTGTCTGGGCATTGAGCCAAACTCCACAGCTGAATCAACAAAGATAGTGTAGCAAAAAATAGTGTAGCAAAAGAACAAAGGAGAAAAATTGCAAAAATAACCACCAGGGGACGCTGTTTCTTCCCTCACCATTTACATAGGGAGAAAGTAAAAGAAAAAGAGAAAGTTCCAGCAATAAATACAGAAAAATACTTCAAAAAAATTCTTAAAAAAGAGAAATTAAGGTGGCTTTCCCCAAATAGGATAATAATAAATCTTTCTTCCCCTCTATGGTAAAACAAGCTGGTTCCTTCAATATAGCTTTAGTTCAAAAACTTTTCAAAAGTTTTAAAACGTTGAAACCACCACTTTTTGGGAGGGGGAAAAAGCAAAAATCCCCCCTCCTCCTCCCCTTAGCCTTCCAGCTTATCGTTAAAGGCAGGCAATTTTCTCAAGGGTCCGCTTTGCATCAAAAACTGATATCATCTCACCCGGATCAGTTGCTTGCTTCCTTAAACAGCTGACTCCTGTGTCCGATGATCTGCTGAAGATGGCGGCAAATGCAAAGCTCTCCGCCTTTCTCTTGCATGTTCCAGAGGCTATTTTGAGTTCAGGGAGCTGGCTACCACCAACTCCCTTTCCTCAAAGAATTCACCTCTCGGTGGTCACCCTTTCAGGGTGGCATTTAGCCCTAATGGGCCTGCCAGCGACAGAAATTTGGACCCTGGGCACAGAGAGTTCATGTCCCAGGGTCTAGGACCAACGATATCACCGGAAATCTCCAGTCATAAAGAATTATCTTGAAGGATGAGGAAAAGCTGTTACTCAGGCAATGGTCAGATAAGCAGGGCTTGAGCTTATTCCAAGAAACTAATTTAAGAAAATATTTCAAACAGGCTCATCCCTCATTCACATAAAAATAATGTAAAAGGAGGGGAGGAAGCACATTCAGACTCAAAAGATCTGTTATTATAGTTGGTACAATAAATGTGATCCTGACCCATATGGCATTGGTTTCTAACTATGACCTACCTTATAGAATCATGATGGTGCAGTGGTTAGAATGCAGTATTACAGAGTAGCTCACTGGTAGGAGGTTTTCTAGTTCAATCCGCTGCTCAAGCAGGAAACACTATGCTACTTCAGACAAATGGTTGTCCAATCTCTTTTAAAAACTCCAGTGTTGGAGCATCCACAACTTCTGAAGGCAAGTTGTTCCACTGATTAATTGTTCTAACTGTCAGGAACTTTCTCCTTAGATCTAGGTCAGTTCTCTCCTTGATTAGTTTCCACCCATGGCTTCTTGCCTACCTTCAGGTGCTTTGGAGAATATGTTGATTTCGCCCCCCCCCACTTTTCTTTTGGCAGCCCTTAGTTATTGGAACACTGCTATCATGTCACCCCCAGTCCTTCTTTTCATTAAACTATATTACAAGGAGTCTGTTGGAGCTGGGACAAAATAACTCTAAGGAACTTTTGAAAAATCTTCAGATGTTCAGGTCTTTCCTTTTTGTTAATCCTTCTGTCCATTGTATCAGTGGGCAACAGAACAAAGTACAAAAAACATCAGAGTGTTCTTATTCATAATAACTTCCTGATTACTACATACATAGATTTCTGATATCTTCAGCACTATTGTTTAAGAATATCTCTATGCTGAGGTCCACTGGGACCTTTTTATCAATTTTATTTAATTTATGTTGTTGCTGGCACATAATCAATCAATCAAACAATCAATCATTTTGTCAAACAAAATAGCAAATGTGGTCTTTCTGGAATTCACCAAACTAAAAATGCTATTCTTAGGTAAAATGCTTGAAGGGTTAATTTTGTCTGCAAATATTATCTAATTCTGCCAAGGTAAAAAGTTATTGATAATATCCCTTTTTTAAAAAAACCTATCAAGGATGTTTTTAGCAATAGCAATAGCACTTAGAGTTATATACCCCTTCACAGTACTTTACAGCCCTCTCTAAGTGGTTTACAGAGCCAGCATATTGCCCCCAACAATCTGGGTCCTCATATTACCAACCACAGAAGGATGGAAGGTTGAGTCAACCTTGAACTGGTGAGAACTGAACTGCTGAACTGCTGGCAGCTGGCAGTCAGCAGAAGTAGCCTGCAATACTGCATTCTAACCACTGCATTACAAGGCTCTGAACATTAAAACACTATTTTATATATTTATTGGATTTATAAAACTGCCTAATTTTCAACCGACTCAGTACATAGTCCAGATATTCAGAAAATTTATTTATTTATTTTATAGCTATGGTGGCACAGTGATTAGAATGCAGTATTGCAGGCTAACTCTGCCCACAGCCAGGAATTTGATCCTGTCCAGCTCAAAGTTGACTCAGCCTTCCATGGCTTTGGTTTCTAATTATGACCTACCTTATAGAGTCATGATGGTGCAATGGTTAGAATGCAGCATTACAGGGTAACTCACTGCTCAATGACAGGAGTTTGATCATGACTTGCTTAAGGTTGACTGTGCCTTCCATCCTTCCAAGGTAGGTAAAATGAGGACCCAGATTGTTGGGGACAATATGCTGACTCTGTAAACTGTTTAGAGAGGGCTGTAAAGCACTATGGAGTGGTATATAAGTAAATGCTATTGCTATTATTTGTTTTAGTTCTTAAAAAAAAGGTTTTCTTTAGAAAGTGTTACTTACCAAGAATAATTTTCCCCTCCAAATCACAATTCCCAATTGCTTTTCCTATGACACATCAAATGCCTTTATATGGATCAACCTATTCTGAAATACAAGAAACCAGAAAGAATTGTAATAGAAAATTTTTACTGGGAGATAGCAAGAGGCCCTGCTCCCAAATTTTCCTGTAAGAGATTCATTACCTACATGAGAATGTGCTTAAGCGTAATATGTAGTTCTGCCTAGTCATAAATATAGGGCTACTTTGAAGATATGCAATGAAGATTTCAGAAATCCTGAGTTTATCTTAGAGAGTCTTGAATTTTCTTGTTTACATTCATCAAACTTTGCCAAGCTCTGCTTTTTCTTCAGTGGACTCGAATCTGTTTTTCACGGGACATAATGAAATTGCAGGGTTATTTCCATCACAAATATAAAATTGCCATGCTTTTCTCAAAGAGCGGAGCTTTACAAGACTGCCAAAAAGTTAACTGTCTCTGGAAACTTTCAGCTATGCATTACCAATAAGTAATTACCAATAAATCAGTTTGTTGTGGTATAGATGTATACCCTTATTTAGAAGAGATAAGTTTTGTTTACAAATAGCTCTTGCCAGGACATTGGAGAGAAACTCTGAAAGAGAGAAGGATAAAAATATTTTGCTTGTAGTCTCTCTGGGTCACTAGAATACATTTTCTGAATTTAAATCTAAGACCGTAATCCTACATATTCAGTACTTATTTGGGAACAAATATCATTCAGAATAAGAGCATATAGCATTGAGATATATAATATTGCATTATAATCTACCCTGGATTTTCTTGAAGAGCCTGGAAAATATTCTGTATTACCATTATAGATTTATCATGGGCATCCATCCCTTATATTTTCTCAACTATTCTATCAAAAAAGCTCTTTTAGACTCATTTGAAAACATTAATAAGCAAAAGATTGGAGTAGAAAAATGATTCCCTCCCCTAATTACTGGACACATACAATTATCAGAAAGTTTGTCTATCTCTTAGCTTAGGAAATTGCAGTGGCTATGTTCACCTGCCATCCTTATATATCATTAACAAACTCTGGATTTACACATTTGAGTCAATGCTTGGGGTTTGCACAAGCTATAAAATAGTGCATACTGGGTTTATATCATATATTAAGCTAAAGTGGTTGGCTAGGTATCTTGGGTTGACAAGGCCAGTCTCTCTGCTCAGCTAAAGATGGCAAAAATTACCTGCTGTATTGGTACTTTTAGGCCCAGCAGCAGTAACAGTGGTAATAGTGTTCCCTGCAGCTAAAGATGGGGAAATCAAATACAATGTTAACTCCATGAAGTTAACAAATGGAGTTCTAATACGTTTCTCCTTTGAACAGAGGTAAAAGACACTAAATAAAATGAAACATTTCAATATGGGACTAATCAGAAATCTTTCCTTCCTTCCTTCCTTCCTTCCTTCCTTCCTTCCTTCCTTCCTTCCTTCCTTCCTTCCTTCCTTCCAGAAAGGAAAGAATCATTGTCAGAATGTAACAACTTTAACCATGAAAGTGGAAACATAAAGTTAAAAAAACCCCTAGCTTTTTGAAATGTACAATCAGATGCAAGTTCTCATGGGAAATAAACTCCATTGAACTCGATGGGTTTACTATAAAATAAATGCTTTCCTTTCCAGACAATTCTGCTGTACCTTTTCCAACTAAACATTTGGTTCCGTTCTAAGCTTTGGTAAGTAAATTGTTCATTTTCCAAGTGATCTACTGATTTTTCTCTCCTCTCAGAAACAAATGTTTCTTTGTTACAAACAATTGACAAGAGGAAGTGGACCCCATTCAGTCTTGCTCTGTGTGCCATGGTAAAGTGTGGTTTGGCACAGAGATATCCATGCATAAAGAAAGACAAAATATGAGACATGTTACAGACTTAAACCCTGACACACTTGTGTGCAATTTTGCCATGTTATTCAGAATGGACATTTTTTTATTTAGAATCTTGAGGCATTTCAATTTAAAGAAATCTTAGCCTGGGTCAGGAAAAAAAGTCACACATTATTTTGGTTTTTATTCATTCCAAGTCTCCTGGAAAGAAAGAAAAAATCCTTGACTGCAGATACAGTTGCTTCTGAGCAACCTTCCCCACCACGAAGGGGTCTGCCTACACTGCTCAGAGCCATTTATATACTGTAGTGCATATGCAATATTCTGGCCATCATAAATCATGGATCTGAGGAGGTGAGGAAAATAAATTAAACTTTCCATTGTAATGTCTGTAAGGTTGAAACATGGAGAACAATTCTTCAGATGTGAATTGCATGTCATCTTTTTAGTTAGGAATAAAAAACTAGGGAGTAAAATTCAGAGCAAAATGCTGGTGAATAACGGCACCTGTTTAAGTTATAAAGTGCAATCATGTTGTCGAGCAGATTGTTGTGCATTTATCAAAAAGTTGACATCTGACACATATACTTTGCTTAGGGTTGTAAAGCTGAAGGGAAGCATTACGTGACCTACTAAATGAAAGCTGAACCATGAAAAATGGCTAGTGGTATAGTTTCCCCATTATACCTGCTACAGTGCTGTTAGAGACTCTTTTTAAAAATTAATATTCCCTCCTCATAAGAATATTTCAAGCCACAGAAAGAGATTACCAGTATCAGATTGTCCAGTGTAGAATGACTTTGAAGGTGCAGAATAAAGAATGAACGAATCTTATTGCATACTGTGGAGGAATATTTGTATTGTATTCTGTCTATTGACCTGCCTATCACCTGCCTGCCTTCCAAGAAACTCAGAGAAATATTCTTATTGCAATGCAGCCTCTGACACCATTGGAAATTTGATTCACAGGGAATTCACCCCCTCAAAGGAATTCTGTTCAACTGGAGAGAAGAACAGATGATCAACAAGTTGGAACTATGGATGGGTGGGTATGTAGAGCAATGGAAAGTACAATAGCCTGACAACCAGATTCTATGATTGTGCATAGCGTAGATCCTCTGAATATGTAGAAGCACAAGCACAACACTTCTTTAAAACCAGAGTATCTTTTTTCAAACCTTAATGATTGTGCTAAATACTGTATATAACTGCTTGAATAAGGCCACAAATCTTTTTTGGGGTTGCAAAATGATGTAGCATCTGTAAAGGAACATTCAAAAGCATTTTTTCCAAATAATTTTTGAAGATACGTGACCCAATCAGATACCCTATTACTACCCTAGCATTCTGAGCCCAGTTCAGAGTTACAGTAGAATGCCCTGAACTGTGTTAGTTTGGGGAAACTGAGTGGGTCTGACTTGGGGGAAGACTTGCATTATTGAACAATTTCCTATTGTGAACAAACATGATATGAGCCCATATCACCAAAGCATACTAAAAACATTTTATAAAAACATTTCAAAATGGTTGGAAGAAAATTGGTAGTCTCTAAATCATTCTCCCCTTTTCTACTTCAGCAAAGCTGCAGTCAATGCTCCAGTTTACAGAGGATTGTATAAAACATACAATCACACACACACACACACACACACACACACACACACACACACACCAAAATGTTTCTTATGTATATGTCAGCTTATATGCATCACAATAGGAAAATAAAGGTCACAGAGTCCCAAATTAAGGAGTCTCCTCTAAAGAATATATGGGCTTTAAATAAAGAAGCAAGGGAAGCTCAGAAATAGGAATTGAGCAAAAAGGAAGGACAGACATTGAGCTAAGATAAGACAAAAAAATATCAGTTATTTTTATTTATATACTTAAATTTATTGGCCACCCAACTTCAATGGATACTGGGTGGCCAGAGATATCTAGATATCTAGCTAGGAAGAAGGCAGGAATGGCAACCACTTCTGAGAAACTTTGCCAAGAGAACTGCAGGTCCTCCCAGTCATTCAAATTATAGGTTGAAAATGCTATAACAGTTATATGTCAAAACAGAATAGTTTTCATTATAGTGTTATGCCACATAACCAGATTGTACTTCATTAATTGAACTATAGGACTATCAGCTACTTCTCTCCAGAAAATATTTGGAATAAAATAATTTATTTCATTGCTTTTGGTGAAAGACAGTGCTTTTTGTTTTGCTATAGCTGTCTTTTTATGACCCCAACATTGTGTGCATGTGTGTGTGTGTGTGTTTAAAATATACTCCTAACTTTTCCTTTTTGTAGCTCTGACATGGCAAATACCAGAAGTCTAATTATTCAATTGCCTTTAGAAAGATTTTTGTACATTAAATCTTTTTCTCTTTGCTTGAGAAGATTACATAGGCTCACTTTAGGGAAAGAAACTGAGCTAGACTATTGTATTTTATTCATTTTGGTTGGGTAAATTTGTGGTTTAGGCATTTGCTGGAAAATGCCATATTAGTGAACATTCTCAGATGCATTCTTAATGTAAGAATATGCCACACAGGTTATACTTCTTTCGGTTTAGCCTAGGGACCATTTTGGCTTGTTTCTGGATCTGAAATAACTTGAATATAATTCAAGAATTTGGTTGGCATGCTATGTTAAATAAACAAAAAAGAGAGAATATTTTCCAATTATTCCAGCACATGTTGGTTATATTAGCAACACTTGGCCAAGGTATTATTGCTTGGGAAGAAATTATTTTGCATCAGTTCTGACAATATCATGATTGGTATCATGCATATCCAAAGTGAGGAACCTCTGGTGCTCCAGATGTTGCTGAATTACAATTCCGTTCAATCCAATTAGCATAGAAGTGGTGAAGGATCTGGAAATTGTAGCCGAGTAATATTTGAAAGATGATAGGATATGAGAAGACATTCTCACCTTTGATTAATACTGTAAAGCCATAGTTGAAGGGACAACACCTGGAAGAACCCATGCTTCTACTGGAGACAGAAGCAATATGTGACATATGTAACTAGGTTTTAGTCCAGCACCTCAGCATTTTCTAATGGGTTTTGCACATTATGAACAGCCACTGAAACCAAGCCAAGCATTTTAAATTGTTCCAGGTCATCCTGCCACTTCATTCAAAACAAGCAGTGTCAGACTCCCCCAAGCCAAAGCTCTCTGAGTTTGTTAAATTTCAATTCCCATTAGAAAAGTTGAAGTCCAAAACATTTGGAAGGCAGGTTGGGGTTATGCTGCCTATAAAATGGATCTATCAGAAAGACCAAGTAGGATTCATATTAACGTAAACAGGGTTGAGGAAAGCAGGGTTTGACCTGGTTAGTACTTGGATGTAAAACTGATTTATGCTAGATTGGTAAATGGAAAATGTAATGCAGAATAAGGCAATGGCAAACTTTTTCACTAGAAAACTATATGGACACATCCCTGTAGCTACCAGGATTTCACCTTTAGGGACTCCTCATTTTTCAAAAATGTAAATGAAAGCAGCAATAATTGTTATTGTTGTTGTTGTTAATTGCGAAGTCGTGTCCAACCCATCGCAACCCCATGGACAATGTTCCTCCAGGTCTTCCTGTCCTCTACCATCTTCTGGAGTCCATTTAAGTTCATACCTACTGCTTCAGTGACTCCATCCAGCCATCTCATTCTCTGTCGTCCCCTTCTTCTATTGCCCTCAATCTTTCCCAGCATTAGGCCCTTCTCCAGTGAGTCCTTCCTTCTCATTCGGTGGCCAAAGTACTTGAGTTTCAACTTCAGGATCTGGCCTTCTAAAGAGCAGTCGGGGTTGATCTCCTCTAGGACTGACCGGTTTGAACGCCTTGCAGTCCAAGGGACTCGCAGGAGTCTTCTCCAGCACCATAGTTCAAAGGCCTCAATTCTTTGGCGCTCAGCCTTTCTTATGGTCCAACTTTCACAGCCATACATTGCAACTGGGAAAACCATGGCCTGGTTTTCCCAGCAATAATTAGGCAGTAAGAACCCAACCTCGGGAAAGAAACTATCCACAAACTGTAGGAGAAGAGCAATATTAGTGTTAAAAAAAAAAGGAGACTGGCAGCACTGTTTCTGATTAACACATTTTATTAAAAGGCATAAGGTATTTTGAGTTGCAGCTCAGTTCATTAGGTGCATAATGGCTAGGTTGGGATAGGATTTAAATAGGGGTGAGGTGGGGATGGACCGAGGGGAAGACAGGTTGGTTATGCCTGTGCCAGTTACATGGAAGACAATGTGCTAACATGCCCGACCGCATGAAAATGCCAGTCACTGTCTCTCAATCCTAGAAAGAACGCAATGGCAAACCACTTCTGAAAAACCTTGAAAAGAAAACCTGTACTGCAGTGTTTCCCAAACTTGACAATTTTAAGGCATGTGGACTTCAACTCCCAGAATTCCACAGCCAGCATTGCTGGCTGTGGAATTCTGGGAGTTGAAGTCCACATGCCTTAAAATTGTCAAGTTTGGGAAACACTGCTGTACTGTAACGTATTGACTTGTGCAGCAGTCACCAGTAGTCAAATCTAATTCAAAACCACACATTAAAAAAACTAATTGTGTTGAGATTTTATGAGGCTGCCTGAAACCTTTTCATGTATGTGAATTCAATATTTTTTTTTCCTTGATGGTGTTTATAAGGTCCCATTTTTCAAAAATTGTCTTTTCAGGTCTGCTCTGGAGTGTTCTAAGAAACTGAAATACTATTATTTCCTTGTCTTGTGTTCTGATTTCAAACTTGTGTGCATTAATTCTTTTCCAAAAAGTTTTTTTCCCTCATTTGTCCTCCATAGAATACAGAGGGGCATTGCTGGCAGATGATGACATATATCACACGGGAGGAAGAACATGTGTGGTTGGTGTAGATGTGGGGGTAAGGTAGACATTTGGAACTGTTGCAGGGCCTGGTTCCCATGTTAGAATCATTATCCAGATTTTACTTGCTGTTTGGGACAACCTGCTTCACGTTGGGTGATTGTTTATATGCAAGTATGAGCTTTCAGCTAGTACCTGAGAAAGTGCAGTCTCATTTTCCAGTATGACTTATTAAAAATATGGTTGACTGGTTTCATTTGTGAGAATCAGTGGTGTTCTATAGTATTGTTCTGATTCTGTGGTCTGTCTTTTAATGGAAATTGGTGTGGCCTATTAATTTGTCTGTTTACTTTATTGGTAAACAATATCTTAAATGCTTGGCTTAATTCCATTAATTAAGGATCTCTTTCAAATGGGTCAGAATAAAAGTGGCTATGACATAGAGTCTGCCTGTTGATTTGGTGGGGTGTTCTGGGTGGAATCTGGAAGCATTTAGGTATGCATGACACTTTATAGGTTTCCTGTATAACATACTTAAACATCCATTGTGTAGTTTCATGATGAGTTCAAGGAAATGGGCATATCCCGTAGATAGATCTGGGCTGAGATTGATGGTGGAAGTCCTTATTTGTTTGTTTACTCATCAGTTTGTTTATCTAATTTATATTGCCAGCCATCTCATGAACGTGTGACTTTGGGAGTTATATAGCAAAACTAAAACAATAAACTTCTAAAATCATTATTAAAAAAATTAAAAAATTATTAAAAAACAGCTAAAACAAGAATAATAGATGAAGTGATGTTAATAATAATGGAGGCACCTCACTAGTTGTTGCTGAAATTGTTGAACTCATGAAGTGTTCATGAAATGAAAATACCAGTGATGAAGCCAAATAAAGGAGGGATTTCAGGGTGGGAGAATTCAGAAAGAATTGTTACAGGGAAGCCATGAAGATGTTGGCATATTGAGGAACCATGTGTATACACAAAAACCCCATTATTTTATGGATTGCCAGAAAGTGGTTTATGTATGTGCTCCATGAAGTTTCTCTCATGTGTGTATAAAATGAGTGTGTAAAACTGTGCTTAAAGCCATTCACAATATAACCAAAGCAAACCTGACACACTGGGATAGTCACAAAGATTGGTTCCAAAGTCAATGCAGTTCTTTAACTCTTGACTTTTAAACATATTATTACTAAATGATTGATGTTAATTGAGCTGCATCCTTATATATTTTTATAGCCTGAGTCTCGATCTTTACGATCACATTTCAATTTTAATTCTGTGAAAGCTTTCCTCCCCATTTTAACTACACTGTTGCTGATGTACAACATTCAATTGCCATAATGTACGTCAGGATAGCTCAACAGATGGGTTGGGCTCTGGGCTGAGTTAATTGAGTCAAAATGATAAGCAGCAAAGTTCAGATTATATCACCTCATAAAGAACTTGGGACCACCAGCTAATACATATTGCAAAACCAGAAACTCATTCTCAACATTATCCTGTGCCATAATATACAATATGTTTGTCTTCCTCAACACAGCACTTTCCAGATGTGCGGGGACTGCAACTCGCAGGCTTCTTGGCCAGCCAGTGGCAATGCTGGCAGAGAATTCTGTGAGTTGCAGTCACAGCACGGGTGGAGGGTGCCAGCTTGGGGAGGGATGCAATATGGCTTCACAGTAAACTTACCACTAATGCAGTTTCCTGAATGCCTGTCTAAAATGAATTCCTATTTACTGTCAGATTCTTGGCATTACCAAATGCGGAGTTGGTAATACAGGTAGTCCAATACATTTATATTTTGTAAACAGGATCCTTTTCAGAACGTCTTTCAAAGGGCTCTGATCTTCCACAGCCCATGTTTTATTTCTGTCACTGCTCAAGTTTAACAAGAGTTTATAGCATGGAAAGAAGAGAGGAGTGGTAGAATTTCTTTTATTAAGACTATAAAACCTAACTGAGTTGAATAGAGAAATGTGGTAGAGCTTTACATACAGAGAGGGAAAGAGAGAGAGAGAGGGAGAGGGAGAGGGAGAGAGGGAGGGAGAGGGAAAAAGATCCAAAAGAAAGGGTTCATTCCATAAAATGAAATTTATGAACATGATGCCAACAAGGATGTGCTAGGCTGAACACTTGCTCTGTTTATTGTTATGAAAGCTTAAATTGAGGGGTGAGAGATGACAATTTCACATCTTGAGCTACCCAGGGTAAGTTACAGATGAAGCCATCCAAGACTGTTCTGAAATGTTTGGGTTTCAAATGAGGGCATATCTGTCCTCCTACTTTGGTGTGATCCCTCAATCATTTTGGTGCAGTCATATTAATCTTACTTTACAAATCCATGCCGTGATTTATATCATGCTTAATTAACTGATGGAGGGCTCCTGTGGTAAAATGGCATCGCATTAAGCTTTGTCCTTATGGCAAACATGAAGCCCATTTTTAGTTTTGCAAAAGCAAAATGTCCGGGGATTCATTGATGACAGGATGCCGGAATCGCAAGAAGGTCCCTCCTGTCGTTTGAAAATCCAGAGAGTGTGGTTGCCATCTGCTCATCATTTCCAAGGGGGGAAAAAAGTGACAGGACTAAAAAAGAACAGCTCTAGTTCCTCCAATACATTCAAATCTCAGATGAAAATGATAATGCAGCAGTTCTGTACAGAGGCCAAATCTGACATGAAAGCATACAGGAAATGTTCAAAAGGATTAATGAGATATTTCTTTTAAAAACATAAATTACTTTCTCCTCCCTCCCTTCCCTTAATAAATTACGTCCACAAACTTGAGTTCTTTAGCAGCAACACTAGGAAAAGCTGTAAGTCTCTCTTTTCACATACCTATCAAACAGAGAAAACAGCAATCAGAAACATTAGGTAAAATCTATGAATGTATTTTTCTGCATCAGTATAAACCTGTGATATAAATGTTTGGTCTATAGAGGAAAGTTGTTTTATATTTTCAGAATATCTGATTAGTCAATCTTTCTGCTTTGGAAAGACAAATCTCTCAAGGAAATCTATTTGATTGCCTGGTAAGCATTTGCAAAGTTCTTTTTTTTTTCTTCAAAATTTTATTTATAATACAATTAAAAAACATTGGATGTAACGTGACATTCCAGTATATACATTCTTATCAAGTTGTTCCACATTTTACAATCAATTCTTCATCTATAATTATACATCTAAGTTTTTTATACAGTACTTATTCTAAAATAACATATATTTCTATCTTAACGCTAATCTTTAATCCCAACCATCCTCCTCGAATCCCTCCAGCAGTAAAATTTATCCCAAGTTTTGAAATAAATTGATCTACATTTGTCTTTCAATACCATTGTGAGTCTATCCATTTCCGCATAAGCATTTGCAAAGTTCTTTACACCTGAAAATTATCAAAGAATTTGAAGACTGCATATATATCAGGAGTATTGGTTTACTGTATATTGGTACACATCATGACCTGTTATGGACTACCATTTTATAGTTATCTATGTGGAAATCCCATTGCATTCATTAGGACTTACTTTTTGTAGACATGTTGTACATGTAGACATAGTGCCCTATTTTACAAAACTAAAATTGAACAGTGGATGTAAAATTACTTCTCTTTAGAATTATATATTTCTCCCAACATTTAGATAAAATTACTGAAAAGCCACCATTTAATGGCAGTCATATTGACATTCCGATTACATGAACATTAAAATATACTGACATTCATATTGTAACACTGACAGTATATGTCCATATATTCTCTTTCTCTCTCTCTCTCTGTTTGTGTGTGTGTGTGTTTGTGTGTGTGCATCTCATTGTATATTTCTCTGTCTTTATTTATTATCAGATATTTGGTTGAACATACAATTAAACTAAGATTTTAAAGGATACATTTCAGATTTGAAAAGAACTTATTTGTTAGGTTGTAATTAGGACCATTGAATGATTACTGAAACAAAGACAATAGAATAAATTAATAATTCAATAAAGCCAACTGATAATTCTATATAATCTTCAAATCAGTAAGCAGAACTATTTTTAACAGTAATTTGTGCAGGCTAAGTAGAAAGGAGAAGGTATTACAAATAGTTTTCTTTTGATCTTTAAGTGTTCGTTTCTGTGTATGTATATACACATGCACAAATACTTGACTGAACCACAATGTATTAATATTTAACACATGTGTACTCAGTGGGGTGTGTTATTATACTGATACAAAAGAAACTAATGAGCAGTCAAACTGCCACATGTCATGACTTGGGCCAAGGTAGAAAATGCATGGACACAATAATTCTTGCTTCTACTTTCCTATTAAAGCTATTAATCCTGTTTGAGGTTTTATTCCCAGCTAGCTGAATAAAATCCTAATAACTTGTAGTTAAATCTCCCAAAAAGATCACAATCCAAAGAAACAACTGTTGTTTTAGATGTATTTTCATATCTTTAAAGAATGCAAATATATTCTTTGTAAGTCAAATATTTTTCCATTGTTATTTTGGATGTCCACCAAATGACAATAACATATTTACCATTGATTTTTCTTTCCAAAGTTTTGTACTGTCTTCCATCAGTGAACCAGCATCTTTTATTGTGCTGTGCCCTGTATGGGATCCTTCATGATGGCGGTCTATAAATAAATGTAGTAAAAGTAACAATGATCTAAGATCAGTTGAGGTACATATGTAAACTCCTATTCTCCACAAAGTTTCTTTGACATATTTGACAAAGTTGGTCACTACTTCAGAGATTTGAGAAGAAAGTATCTCTCTTCTCCCTTTGCCTCCAAATGGATGTCATTTATATCCAATCTTTCCTCCAAGGCATAGAAACATAATCCTTGTCTCATTTTATTAAGACAACAGCCATGTGAATTTAATGAATTTAATCTGGAAATGGGCAGGCTGTAACCCAATCCAGGAGTGGGTCACAAGCAATCATCCAACACTCAACTGCAGAGCTTTCCCTGTACTCCAAAGGTACCTTGCTGAAAATTCACAGGATTTCTAAAATATATCTTCTTCAGGTCCCCCTTCCCATTGCAAAATTAAGGATGGAGAAGATCAGAAGAACTGTGGAAAGCAAGTGCTTGTCATTCTCCTTTAATATGCCCAGACTGGTACACTTTTCTGAATTTTGGAGGGCTTTGGAGGTGAGAGTGAGAAAAGAGGATTCTGGGAGGCAGACTACTCTTTTTCTTCACCTTTAAAGGGAAAGAGAAGAGGATGATGAGCAACAAGTTACAGTAGCAATGTGTGCATTGTTAGGAAACTTGAAAGACTGGTTAGAGTCTTTGAGAACATTGTGTGATCACTAGAAGTTGAAAATGAATTGATGGCACATTATTAATTAACCAATCCTCCCAAAATTGCCCTAAATTATCATTTGCATTTTTAGGTTATTTGAGTCCACTTCTACTGGAAAACTTCCTTAGAGCCCTCCAGAACTTCGGGAACTGTCCTTCATTTTTCAAATATTGTCTACCCAATTCAGTTTGGTCCAGTCACACAAATAATAGGATAATCATATGATCAGTGCCAGGCTCATGCTTGCAAATAAAATCATGCTATTCAATGGATGGATGGATGGATGGATGGATGGACAGACGGATAGATGGGTGATGGGTACAGATTTGTTATCTCTATTCCAGCACTCTTCAGTATTTAAAATTTCTTTGATACCTCTAAAATACCTTGAAAGCTAATACCACTAAGATGTCAACATTAGGATTTGCCTATTCCAAAAAACAAAAGAAACAAAATTTGCTTAAAGGTTAATTAATTACTATCATCCATAAAGCCCACATAGACTTTCATGTTTTCCTTTGAGATTCCAGATATAATGGAGAAAATATCATGCAAAGTGCTATTCTTTGATGTGACACTGAAATTTTGCTGTTTTCTCAATCCTTTGTCTCATCCTAAACCAATATTTTGAAAATTCCCTTTGTAGTAGCACCTGCCCTCAGAACAGCACCCAGATGGCTTTGACCCCGTTAGCCTTTCATAAGGCTCTGAAGACCGGGCTGTTTCCCCAGGCACTCAGGCCAGGAGGTTAAACAAGCTTTGGCTGGTGATGTGGTTTTTATGATTTGTGGGTTTACTATTTTAACCTTGTATGTCATGGGTTACATCCTGTTGTTGTTGCTTTAATCCTTGTACTATTGTGAGATGGGAAGCTATATAATTCATATAAACAAACAAACATGTTGGCGTTTGTCTCAGTGTCTCAAAAAGACACAGGAAGTTGCAAATAATTTCAGTGACATATCTGAAGTCAACAGATGTGTGAACTCCCTGCCACTTCATTTTTTTTAAAAAAAAATGATTTCTGATGAAATGCTATCGTCTTTTATATCACTTCACCAATATAACTATATTATCAAGTAATATATTTTGTCTTTGTTTTTTAATGTTCCTGTAAGGATATATGTGAATGTAAGGACATGCTATGATCTTCTGGATGTAATTTCATTCCAAATTTGTAAAATGTAGTTTACGAATGTTCTAAAGAGCTGCTACTTCACCATCCATGACTTTGGAAATAGTAGGATGGCTAGATAGCTTAACCTAGGTGGATTACCCAGTTTGAGTCCTCTGAATAATCAAAGTAAATAAATGCAAAAACCAGGAAATAATCAAAACATTATTCTTACATAGATCAATCAAGAATGATAAGCATCAGCAAGTTAAAAAATGCTTAAAATACCCTCTAAACTAATTAGAGTTTGTTGTTCCAATTTCATCTTTCTCTTTCTTTCTCTCTCTCTCTCTCTCTCTCTCTCTCTCTCTCCTTCCTTCCTTCCTGCCTTTCTTTTTTCTTTCTTAAAAGGTGACAAAATATTTGCATCCCTAGCCAACTTTTATGGCAGTTTTTTTTTTTAAAAGGATAATAACTGGTTTCTAATATTAGGGCTGATTGCATTGATCATTTGTGCTCTCTGGGTAATAACAAAATTAATGAGTGAACTATATCAGCCTGATTTTTCCACAAGAGGCTAATTAAGAATGCATGACATTCACATTTTTCTTTTTTGCTGCACTGAAAATGTTCTCTCTCTCTCTCTCTCTCTCTCTCTCTCTCTCACTCTCTCTCTCTCTCTCTCTCTCTCTCTCCTGTGTGTGTGTGTGTGTGTGTGTATATGTGTGTGTGTGTGTGTGTGTGTGTATGTGTGTGTATGTGGTTTCCAAATGTAAAACCAGCACTGTGGCAAAAAGGTCATCTCATTTTAGTTCAAGTCACACTTTCAGGTCAGCTTTCAAGACTCCTGTATTGCACTCCCCAAAGCTACAGCTGCTGAATCTATTCTCATGGGAAATTCCAGACTCTTTTGTACAAAAAAAAAAAAGGGACACCACCTAATATTCTTTCTGAGGAAAAGCTCTAATGGGTGTGGCAGAGAAGTGAAAAGGAAAAAACAAAGGCAATTTATCCTGTTAAATGCAAAACTTCAACAAGTGAAATTCTTTGTTTAAACAGTTCATGTAAAAAAAAAAAATAGAAAAATCAAGCCAAGTATAGTCTCAGTATGAAACAAATTGGCCTTAAATCCAAATTTAAATATTAGTTATCATCAATATCATATTTTTGTTATAGAAGAAGACTGGAGAATGTTTGAAAATGGATTTTTAGAAGTGGTACTGTAGTAAATATTGTTGATGAACTATGCATGTGCTGAACGTAAATGCTTTGTATAGTCTTTCAATGTTTGCACCATAGCTTCTTGGCAAATGACATACTTTTAATGTGTTTTAAATATTATTTTAAATTATAATTGTTCTTTTAAATTTAATTGCTTTAATATTTTGTTTCTCAAACTTTTAAAATGGTAGGATTTATGGTGGGGGCATAGAGTTGCGTGTTTCAATCTTATTTCTTCTGTTTCATAAAGTTTGTTTCATAGGCAGTAGGCTGGGAAGATGCTACTGTTATGTCCCGAGCCGTGCAAACGGCTCGGGCGTTTGCAGGCAGTCCTGGGCAGGTGCAAAGCTGCCCGGGACCAGACAGGCTGTCGCCAGCGCCGTGCGCATGCGCGGGTGCTGGCGCGGGAAAAGTAACCCATTTACCCGGGAGTTGCCTATATAAGAGGCTGCAAGGCATTTGGGCGAGGCTGAAGCCATCTTCCTGTAAGCTGAACGCTGAATAAATGAAACTGAGAACTCCAGCTGCTTCTCATGTCTGTTTTCCCGCCACGGACTCAACACTGGCGACGAAGGTGGGATGCCTTGCACTACCTGGAAAGGAAGAAGTGTAAGCTTACCCAAGGAGTCCTGAGCGGCGAAAGAGGAACGGCGTCGACTCGGCAGCTGCCCGCCAATCCGGTGCGCATTCGGGGGTAGGCTGGCTGATAGACCCGTCTCCTGAAGATCCGAAGATGGCGAAAATCGGAAGGCTTTCGGAATTCGACGTCTCACATCCAGAGCGGTGGGAGTCCTACGTATCCAGAATGGAGAACTACTTCAAGGCAAACCAAGTGAGGGAAGATAGCTTGAAGGCGGCCACCCTGCTTTGCGTTTGCGGCCAAGACGCCTTCGAAATCGCAGAAAACCTTGCAGCACCTGTCCCAGTAGAGTCTGTAAGCTACGCAGACCTGAAGAAGCTGCTGAAGGAGCACTTCCATCCCAAGGTGTCCGTTATCTCATGGCGCCACACCTTCGAACAAAGGGATCAACGGTCCGGTGAGTCAGCCAAGGAATACATCGCCGCGTTACGGAAGGCCGCCAAGCCCTGCGAGTTCAAGGACCTCGAGGAACGACTGAGGGACCGATTCGTGTGCGGGTTAAGGCATCGCGAGCTACAACAGAGACTTTTCGCAAAGGAAGAATTATCCTTCCAAGACGCCTTAAGGGAAGTCACCGCAGAAGAAGCAGCAGGCGGCGCCGTCAAAAACATGCGGCCGATCAGAAACAGTGCAGAGGGTGCGTCCGTGCACCAGGAAGACGTCCGACGAAACTCCGAGGAGGATCCGGACGAGGAAGTCGACCGTCTACACCCCGCGAAGGAAGAGAACCAGAAGGGAAGCTCTTCGGCTCCGCTCAAGTGCATCGGCTGTGGAGGTCGCCACAGGAGAACCGACTGCAAGTTCCGCTCCGCTACCTGCCGGGCATGCGGTAAACAAGGGCACATTGCAGCTGTGTGCCTGGGCCAACGAAAGGCACAACCCCAAGAAGAACGCCTGAAGGGTACCAGATTCCCCAGCCAGAATAGGGTAGGTTTTTGCGCTTCGCGAAGAAGCATCTGTAGAACAGGCACACACAAGCCCATGAAGAAAAAGCTGTCACTCAACGTGAAGCTACAAGGGGTTCCATTATCTATGGAACTAGACACAGGGTCTGCCCTGTCCATCATTTCATTGCATACATTTAGGAAGATTTGTTCCAGAAGTGGGTCTAAGGCCAAGTTAAGGCCTTCTGATATTGTATTAACAGATTTTCAGAACTCAAGAGTGTGTGTTAAGGGGGAGGCCACCCTTAACGTGCAATACAAGAGTTTTGAAGGTCCACTAGACTTATTAGTAGTAGGGGGTGAACGAACGAGTCTCATAGGACTCGATTGGTTTGAGGCCCTGGGGATACACGTCACAGGACTCAATAGCTTACAAACACTCGACCTACAGGAAGTCTGCAAAGAATTTGCAGATGTTTTCAGCCCCCAGCTGGGCACATTCAAAGGACCACCTGTGTCCTTAAAGCTAGACCCCACTGTCACTCCCATTAGGATTAAAGCAAGAAGGGTCCCTTTTGCTTTAAAAAGTAAGATTGACACTGAACTAGACAAACTAATCCAACAGGGAATCCTAGAACCTGTTGATTCCAGCCCGTGGGAGACCCCCATTGTCACGCCTCTAAAGGCAAATGGGGACATTCGCATTTGTGCTGATTACAAATGCACACTCAATAAGGCATTGCAGCAACATGCCTATCCTGTTCCTGTGGTCAGTCACATCCTGGCCTCTCTCAAGGGGGGGCGTGTTTTTGCAAAGCTTGACCTAGCTCAAGCATATCAACAGCTGCCTGTTGATGATGATGCTGCCATAGCTCAGACCATTGTGACCCACAGGGGAGCCTTTAAAGTAAAAAGGCTACAGTTTGGAGTGAATGTCGCTCCTGGGATTTTCCAAAGCGTAATGGAAAACACACTACGAGGTATACCAGGGGTCTGCCCCTACTTTGACGATGTCTTGATTGCAGGAGACTCCACACACATTCTAGCTGAAAGGCTTAGGGCTGTCCTGTTAAGATTCAGGAAATCAGGCCTCAAGCTCAGAAAAGACAAATGCCAGATTGGGGTGCCTTCTACTGAATTTCTGGGATTCAAAATTGATGCTGCTGGGATTCATCCTGCTGAATCCAAACTAACTGCTATTTTAGATGCACCCAGGCCAAAGTCTAAGGCCGAACTTCAGGCCTTTCTAGGCCTCCTGAATTTCTACAATTCTTTTCTTCCACATAAAGCTAGTGTAGCTGAGCCTCTTCACAGGCTACTAGACAAACAGGCTGTGTGGCTGTGGTCACAAGCGCATGAGGCTTGCTTTAAAGAAGTCAAGGCCTTGCTCACTTCTAACAGTGTTCTTGCACATTTCAACGAGTCTCTCCCTGTGTGCATCGCTTGTGATGTGTCCCCCTACGGGGTTGGAGCTGTCCTGAGTCACCTCAGGTCTGATGGAACTCAGGTTCCTATTGCATACTACTCCAGAACACTGTCTTCTGCCGAGCGCAACTACGCTCAGATAGACAGGGAGGCTCTGGCTGTTGTTGCTGGAATTAAAAAATTCCACGATTTTCTATATGGCAGGCATTTCACGGTCTTCACTGACCATAAGCCTCTGCTGGGACTGTTTACCACACGTAAACAGACTCCCCACATCATTTCCCCTAGAATGCTTAGGTGGTCTATTTTCTTGTCTGCATATGATTTTTCATTACTCCACAAGCCTGGGAAAGAAATGGGCCATGCTGATGGCCTCAGTAGATTGCCTCTGCCAGTAGTAGAAGCTGACCCCGCGCCAGCTGTCAACATTCTATCAATCCAAGCCTTGCCCGAGCTCCCTCTTAGTGCCAGGGATGTTACCGCTGAAACAGGTACAGATCACACACTTTCACGTGTCCGCTCCTGGGTCCTGTCCGGGTGGCCTGAGCACTGCCCTAGTCCTGAGTTTCAGAGTTTCTGGTCCAAAAGAAACGAACTGTCCCTTTCTCAGGGTTGTCTGCTTTGGGGAAACAGAGTTGTCATTCCCACCTCAATGAGGACTAGGGTCTTAGAATCCCTCCACGAGGGTCATCCTGGCATTGTTCGTATGAAGGCTCTTGCACGCAGCCACTTGTGGTGGCCTGCTTTAGATAAAGATATTGAGGCTAAGGTACACGCATGCCACCTGTGCCAACGATCTCGCCCAGAGATGCCCCAAGCTCCTGTGCATAGATGGGAGGAAACACAGTCCCCATGGTCTAGGGTGCACATTGACTACGCTGGGCCCTTTCAGGGCCAGTTCTTCTTGGTCCTTGTTGACAGCCATTCAAAATGGCTTGAGGTTGTGCCTGTCTCATCCACCACCACTGCAAAGACTATTCAGGTACTGAGGGGGATTTTTGCTGCACACGGGCTGCCAGATGTCATTGTGTCCGACAACGGCCCTCAATTCACCTCCTCCGAATTCCAAGCTTTCTTACAGGCAAACCTGATTCATCATGCCACGTCTGCGCCTTTTCACCCGTCCACCAACGGTATGGCTGAACGCATGGTGCGCATCGCAAAGGACGCCTTGAAGAGACTCACCTACGGGGACTGGCATCACAGGTTGGCTGACTTTCTCCTTTCTTATCGCACCACACCGTCCACTTCTACAGGGAGAAGTCCAGCTGAACTTCGTTGGGGGCGCCAACTTACTACTAGACTTGACCGGTTGCATCCGGACAGACTGCCTTCATCTACCTCACATCCTAGGGCACCTAGACAACTACTTGTGGGTGCCCCGGTTTGGGCTCGCAATTACGGGCCTGGTCATACATGGGTCCCCGCTTCTGTGTCCAGGATCACAGGTCCTCTCTCCTACGAGGTTGCCCTGGACAACGGTCGTGTCCTGCGTCGGCACATCGACCAACTTCGCTCTAGGCGAGACTTTTCTGCTGAGACTCCTGGGTCTTTTCCAGGGGGGGAGGGGGACCCTTTGGAGCAAAGGGAAGGGCAAGAGCTACTGCCCATCTCCACTGAGGGAGCCACAAACGGCTCGTCCCAAGGTTCTGCAATTGCTCCGAAAAGAAAGTCATGGAGCTTACCCACACAACAGGCACTCACGCCTACTCCAGCCAGGGAGTCACCCCGGGGGCATACTCACTTTCCACACACATCACACAGCACTCCAGCAACGGAGGATTCCCGGGGGCATCCCAACAAATCATTCCCCTCAAGAGAGCTGACACACAATTCCCAAGGTTGGCCTGACCTTACCCCAAATCCTACAGGGGGTCAAACATACACAGAGCTAGTCGAGGAACCAAGTCCCGACTACAACAACCCTAGCACAAATCAGGGAACACCTGAGTTTTGGGAAAGTACAGAAACCCACACGAGCCCGAACACAGAATGGGGTTCAGGGAATGGACAGCCTCCTGACAGGTCTTGGACTGACCTAGGAGGTTCTACAGAGACGCCCAGCAGCGGCTATCACTTCAAGGGGCCTGAGGGTCTACAGCTAGGTAGGTCAACCAGGTCACAAAGTAACAGAAGCCCTGGCCTGACGAGCCCGGTGGGCAAGCAAGCAGGCCAGGCATCGGGGCACAGTCCTTGGAAGACACCAGGGCACAATAGAGAGAACAGGCTCACGCCTCCCTCCAGTCAGGGGACTTATGCCAGTAACCCAGAGCTAAGAAGGTCACAGAGAGCAAAGAAATCTCCTAAGTATCTAGAAGATTACATAACATTGCTGGCAAGGCAAAAGCCAGTAATCAGTGGGAGCACTGGGGAGCAAAATGTCATATAAAATAAATGTTGTATGTTGGTAGTAGTTTTAGCCCGGGGGAAAGGGGTGTTATGTCCCGAGCCATGCAAACGGCTCGGGCATTTGCAGGCAGTCCCGGGCAGGTGCAAAGCTGCCCGGGACCAGACAGGCTGTCGCCAGCGCTGTGCGCATGCGCGGGTGCTGGCGCGGGAAAAGTAACCCATTTACCCGGGAGTTGCCTATATAAGAGGCTGCAAGGCGTTTGGGCGAGGCTGAAGCCATCTTCCTGTAAGCTGAACGCTGAATAAATGAAACTGAGAACTCCAGCTGCTTCTCGTGTCTGTTTTCCCGCCACGGACTCAACAGCTACCATCTCTATTTTCAAAAACAGCACAGAAAATGCATTATTATTTTGTTTGTTTTTTCCTCATTTTCAATCTTTTCTGAAAGATGTTTGTAATTTCAGAATAGTGGTCATATGTATAAAATACATTAATTTGAAATGTCTATTTTATTAAATGAACCACTTAAACACATCCAGAAACTATTTGAAAAGCCTAAGAGTATTTTTCTCAGACTCTAAGTTGGGAAAGATATGTATCTGCCTTAATGAAAGTATTTTGGTTCCCTCTTTTAACTGTTTGATTGTACTGGCTTCTGTTTTAATTTGCATAGTAGCCAAAGTCATTATGAATTGAATGGCCTTCTAAATTTGACTTATAATCAGCCAAGTAAACTTTCCTCCCAGAGTTGTAGGTGGAGAAATATTGAAGGAAGAGGTCCTATATGCACTACTTTGAGCTTTTGGAAGAAAAGTGGGATGTAAATCTAGCAAAATAAATGCAGTATTATGCAATCTATCAGGGTAGCCTCCACTGATCTAGAGCTCAGTTATCCCAAGTGGAAGGTGATTGTGTCTGTTTAATACTCTTACATATGTTACAACAATAAATAGAACAGAACAGGCATGCAGGCTCATTTATGCTCTCTTAAACTGCTGACTAGCTGGTCTTTGCTGAGCAAATGTTGTGTTATGAGTGATGTTTAAACTATGATTAATTTATTGCAGGCTATGAAACTCTTTAAGACAAAGGAGTCTTTTTCCAAGGAACATACACCTGGTTTAAACAATCTTCAACAGGTACTCTATTTGCATCCTGAAACACTTTGAAGCATTTTTTGTTCAAAATGCCACATGAGTGCCACATGAAAAGATAGTTTTAGAAAATAAAAAATCTTTGATGATACTAACCCAGAAAAGGAAGGGTTGGTTGCTCTCATGCTTCTAAGATGATATTGTAAAAGATCTGAAGTAGAATATTTCCCAATGTAAGTTTTTCAGAATTGTTGCTGCACAGAGATATGCAATTATAGGCTAAAATACAAATTTAATCTGGAAAACATACACCATAAAATATCTCTTCATGGCTACTTTAGCACAAAAGCTTTTCTTATATTTCAGAATGAGATGAAATTATTCTGACAGGTGTTAGAACTGATTTGACAAAGATGACAAACAAAAATCTGTTTCCAAACCTGTATCACTATAATAATACCTAACTTTTTAACCTATCTGTGGCCATTTATGAAGTCACAATCAGCATGCCTTCTACTCTCAGGAACTCATATATTTCCCACCACTATCTGCCCTTCTTCCCCCTAACATACACATATGTAATTTATCTTGTCTTTCCAAACAACCTTTCCTGAACATTATAGTTCACATCAAGCTTTCTGGGAATGAAAGTATTAGAGTTTTAATGTACTTTCCTGACTTCCTGTTAATGGAAGCACTTGATCCAGCAAGGCCTGCCAGTTCAGCAGCAGAAAAAGTCTTTAACATATTCTATAAGTAAAAAAGACCAATTCAATTTATAGCCTTGGCCAGCTCAGCAGTTTTGCTTGGCCCTTCTGGACAGAAATTGATATTTTAGTTAAAACAAAAAAGGAAAAGAAACCATGGTTCTCTACAAGTACAAAGTACAATTGATTTTTCACTCGCTTTGAAATACTTGAGGGTGGCTTGATGTGAATGTGGCATTGACATCCTTTTTACACAAGAAAGAAGAAAAAAACAATGGCGTCAACAAACTACATCTGGAATTCTTTTCTTTTTTTAAAAAAAGTTATTATTTTTTTAAACAGAGTTCAATAATAACTATTCAACAAAAATGTATCGTCTGAGTATCTTAATCACTAATACAAATTAATTACAAATCAATGGAGTTCTTTTCTTAAATGATCTGTAAATGTTTTCAGAATGTGCCCATTAATATATATTGAAACTATTTTGATTTACAACTGAGCCAGTCTTGCAGACACTCATAAAGTGCTGCAGATCATCAATAGTTTAAATGTGGCATTAGAGAAATAAACATGGAAGGGGTCTATAAAGAGGTATTGTCGGTGAGACATTCTCAGTGATAAAGTCTCCAATGAGTTGAGCTTATTCCCTGGCAACTTCACCTCCCCCTCCATCCATAAATAACTGCTTTGTGGATTACCTACCTCTGGTCTGTTTTTTGACTACCCAGACTAGCTCATTAATTTGGGATTCCCCAGGAGTGTCTTGTCCAGGAACTAAGTAGACCCATTCCTGCCTGACAACTCAAGGGAAAATCTATGCACCTGGCAAAATTCTGCTGGGTCCCAATGTTTGGGACAAATCTCAGGATAAACTTGTCTTTTCCACATTTTCTTCCAGAGCTTTGAAAGGCATCTGGACAGCCACTAGTCAAGCTTAACTTTTGAAGAAGCAGATTTTCTTCTGGTGCAATAAAACAACACACTGGACTGCAAAGGAAACAGTGTGTTTAAAACTGGGCCTTGCCGTAGTAGCTAGGGTCCAATGACCTTCTCAGCTAAAGAAGAAAAGAGAAAAACCATATCATGAAATGGATGGGGAATCTAGACCATACAAGAAGGATCTTCCCAGGTGCAATGGTGTTCCTTTTCCCTGAATCCTGCCCATGCTGAATCCAATCTGAGACTGAATCAGACTGAATGGTTGTTGGAGATAACTTGTGGAGATTATTGCAGATCCTCAAATCTGGGCATTAAAATAGCTTGGCTGGTTTCTGCAGAACTCTATATGAATTTCTATTCATGCCATGAGATCAAGAAGTTGTATTTCTCCATATCTTCTTGTGTGTCATTCTACAATGTTAGAGATCCATGGAAATTCTGAAAAAGATTGAATACCAATCACATTTTTGTTGTAATTTCTTTTTTTAAAATAATATTTTATTAGTTTTCTAATTTTATATTTAGGTATTTGAAAAGCAACGTGGTGGCTGGGTTAATCAATAATTCAATAACATACCAAAATCTTTAGTACAAATCTCAAGTTACAACATCAAATATTTCCTCTTTTTTCCCCTTAATATCTACTATCTCATATTTAAGCTAATACAGTTCTTATTATATCAACTAAGTAAAAACATTCTTATTACATTTATCAATAAATTTTTAGCTTATACATATCTTAATTATTTTTACATTCAATCTTTATAGACAATCAATGTCCTGTTATTGGTTTTTTCCCAATTTTTAGTTTCCCATCAATATTGAAATTTAACATTTGAAATTTATAATTTCCAGGCTTTAGGTAACCAAAGTTTCCCTTATCTTAATTCATAACAAAATCTAATATTCAAAACACACATCTTATCTATTTGAGTATAGTCTTGTTCTATTTCCTAAAAGTTATCTATTTCCCACCATATTAAATCATCTAATTAATAATACAGTATCCCTTTCAATAAATAAAAAACATTATATATATTGTCTGGGTTAATCAATAAATCAAACATATTCATATTTTTCCCTTTGGGTCTAATTTTTAAATATTAAACAAATAGAATCCTTATTTTCAACTGATTTCCAAATATTTTAAATTAAATAAGCAAAATTCTCCTTATCTCAACTTCTCCCTTTAACCCTCTAATTAGTAATATGAAATCCCCTCTAATAAATCAAAGCCCCAATTTTTTCAGCTTTATTCTGGCTTTCTTCCTTTGCCAATTAGCCTTCCATGTGAGTGCTTTCACATCATCAAATAGATCTCCCTCTATTATTGTATATATTATTTGAAATAGTCGCCATTTTTTTGGAAGGGCTAGCTCATTTGTGTTCATTAGATCATTTCCCTATTATTCCAATTTCCCATAGCTGTCCTGATATGTTTATTTTCCATTCAATCTGTTCTTCTTTCTCCTCAAATTTCTTCTGATTTATATAGAAAGTATTTTCCATTTTCAGTGTTGTCACTCCCTTTTCTGGATTTCCCATTAACTGTATTTGTTGGTCAATTGAGTCCTCTGTCTTAGTATTTGATTGTTCCACTTCTTCTGTTATCTTCTGCATTGTTAGTTCTTTGGTTGTAGTCAAAATTTGGGCTTGTATGTCTAAGCTGGCATCTTGTTCTTCTATGTTGCATCTTATTATGTCACAAGCCGAAAGTATGGTTTCATGTATTGCTTTCAACATGGAAAAGATCTTTTCCTGGTCTTCACCCACATTCTCTTAATAGTGTATTAAGTTGAGGACTTTAAAATCAGATGTTAAAAATAATTTTATAACTAGGTATGGGACCTCTATTTCATGTATTATAGATAGTCTTCATAGTAGAAGTCATTTGTCAAGTAAGTTTTTATAGTCCAAGGTATTCCATCATCTCATGTAATAACAAATGTTTCTCATATAAAGAAATAGGAAAGCAATTCCCCATATATAGCTCTGAAAGTCAGTAAAGGTTTACATTCATAGTTCAAACAAGCCAATTATGCTGCCCAGAAATTCTCTTTACAGCTGAATTTCTCACAGGTGGTATCTATCAAAGTCGAAAGAGTTTTATCAGAAGTCTGGGCTTCAAGCCAAGTCTCTTTTAGGCAATAACAAGTTGTAATACCATACTTCACCACAGGATGTCACTGATGCCATTTAAGGTTTTTTAAGTCCAAAATTTTTATAATCCTTTTTCCAGATTTATTTCTTTTTTGTAGAAAAAGTGGGGCAAAGGGGGCAGGTTCCCTCCTCATCTGCCCATTCAGCTACAGCTTTGGTGGCTCTGTAGGCAGACCTGCAAAGTTCTCTTCTCTGACATTGAAGAGAACTTCACAGCTCTGCCTACAGGGCCACTAAAGCAGCCGATGGCGTGCCAGAGTCTCGGGGAGGGAGGTTGCTCAAGTGGGCGGTTGGGCCATTGGCAAGAGCAACATGGTTGAGCAGAAAGTGGCCTCAGAATAAGCGGGGCAGGTAAGGAAAGAAATCCTCACTCCCCCAGAAATTGCCTTTCTTTCCTTACCTGACTTTGGCAGGTGTCTGGCAGGGGGAGGGAAGCAACTGGTCTACCACCATGCTACCACTGCTGCATTGCTTCTCCACCCCACGCATAGGCCCCACCCCAGCCCTCACACAGAGCACCCTTCTCCCACCGCTCTGCTCCACCCCCCATGCAGAGCACCCTGCTACCACCACCCCACCCCTTGCACAGAGCACCCTTCTACTGCCGCTCCCCCCAACCCCACGTGGCACCTTCTTTCCAGCTGTGATGCGTCATTTTCTCCGCCACTGTGTGGGACTAAAAATAAAGTTCAATCAATCAATTCCAACTTTGCGAGATCTTTTTTTTTCTCGTGAGAAGTTGAAATTGATTGATTGAACTTTTTTTTTGCACATGGCAGCAGAGGCCTAAAGCAAAAAAGTTTTATAAAATCCAACTTAAAAAGCCACTTGTCCAGAGAGATTTTGATGCAGGTTGCTCAAGGACGGGACTGAGGGTCTAGGACTGGGGTGATGGTGCACGTGCCCACAGAGAGGCACACGTGCCATAGGTTCACCACCATAGCCCTATAGCATTTCAGACAAATGGCTGTCCAGTCTCTTCTTAAAAACCTCCAGTGATGAAGCACCCACAACCTCTGATGGCAGAGCTGTCCTCACTATTAGGAAGTTTCTCCTTAATTCCAGGTTTCTTCTCTCTTCCATTAGTTTCCATCCACTGTTTCTTGTCTTGCCTTTTGGTGCTTTGGAAAATAGCTTGACCCCCCTCTTCTTTGTGGCAGCCCCTCAAATACTGGAATACTGCTATCATGTCATCCCCCAGTCCTTCTTTTCTTCTCTTCTCTGTACTACCCAAACCCAAACCTTTAATTCCAGGTTGCTTCTTTTCTTGATTAGTAATCACCTTTATACAGCTTGCAGTAAGGGGGGGGCAGCTCTTTGGTCTAAGAATTATGTCACCCATTCATGATATTCTTTTGATTGTTTCTATATTTTTTCCATTCAAATTGTGTGATTCAAAATAAATATTAACAATACCATATATCACAGTCACTTTAAAACTCTCCACTCAGGACTTCCGGTCCTGTGCAGCAGCACAGAAGTCAAGGAGTTCGGAACTCTGTGCCCTTTGGCTGAGTTTCTTCCTGTTAGGGGACCCTAAATGGGCCAGAAGCCACCCCGAAGAGGTGGAAAAGAAGGAAGGAAGTCTCGGGGAACTCGGAGAGATGGTGGTCAACCCGATTGGTCCAGGAGAAGACTTCCAGAAATCAACAGGAGAAAGGCTAGCTTAACTTCAGAGTCTAGACCAAGCTACAAGCAACCAAAGTCAAATCCCAAGAAGCAAAAATCTCTGAAAGTGAAAGAGAGGGATTTTTGCCCCATCCTTTTACTAACAGAAGCATGAATTAAACCTTTTATGGAGGACCAAAATGTATTTAAATGAAATGAAATAATTATAAAACCTAAATTTGGATAAGTTTGAAGTTACTGAATGGTTAAGATTCTTATTTTAAAGGCAATTTGTTCATTTTGAAAACTTGAAAAATAATCCAGTGCTGACATCTAGTGGTGGATGAAGACTATGACAGCTATGGCTTTCATGCAGGACTTGGCAAAATCTGGAAAAAACTAATCTCTGCTTGTGACCTTCAAAGCTCTAACAATAGAGAACAGCTGTGACAAAAAAGAAAACAATCTGGGCTGCAGACAAAGTGAGACTTACAAACTTCAGGGAACAAAAAAACAACAACCCTTTTTTGAACTTTCTGGATTACAAGTATCTATTTAACTCTGACCCCAAAGCTATTTGCAGAGAAAAGAAAATTTGGATTCTTGGTCATCATCTTGGAAAATTTGGATTCTTGGTCATCATCTTGGAAAATCAGAGATTTATAGAAAGAACCTATCAAGAAAAAATAAATACTTTTCAAGAGAAGACATATGATATGTTGCAACTAATTCAAATAACAATGATTTCAAACCACAAAGAAATCCAAAATAACTTTGAAAATATAAACCAATTCATCTCCAATTTAACTTTACAACAAAAAAATCCCAGGAAACAACAACAGAAAATTAAGAAAATATGGGGCCTATCAGAGAGAATATTTAAAAAAGAAACACTTGTTTGAATACAATTAAAGAAATAGAAAAAATGTTGGATGTGAAACAAATTTGAGGATAAGAAAAAAGATTAGACAAAATGGACTGCAGACATGCCAGGAAAAACACTAGAACTGGAGAGACAAAATGATAAAAGAAGCAGAGAGAAAAAGAAAAAAAAAGATTTTCAACAAAAATGAATGGGCAAATGCCTCCCATAAAGATATTGTACTTGATTTACCTTTTATATCTACAGTAACATCTACAAGAATATGGAAAGATTTTTTGACTGAGCAGAACATATTGATTAAGAAAGATACTAGGCAAAAGAAAAAGGCTAAAATGAAAATTAAGAAAATATGGGGCCTATCAGAGAGAATATTTAAAAAAGAAACACTTGTTTGAATACAATTAAAGAAATAGAAAAAATGTTGGATGTGAATTTGACTTTAAGAGGGAAGAGCCCCTCAAGTAACATAATACTTTCTTTTTCTTCTTTTATTATTTTATTTCTTGATATGAGTAATATAAAAGAGTTGGAATGGCTTATATAAAGGAAATATTTTAGATATCTAAAGGTGATTGACTTTAAGAAAATTACAATGGATTAAAATGTTTTGAATAAGAGCTAAAAGACTAGAGGACTAGATTTATTAAATGGAATATTTAAAGATTAAATATATATTTTATTATGGTAAAAAAGAATGAAATTTTTTTGGAAATAAATATGTATTCGCTTGTAGGAAATAGGGATTTTAAGTAGCATACTATCTTTTTATTTTTTTTATTCTTATTCTTCTTTTTTTAGCTTATTTATTCCTTAAGAAAGGTAAAAGTATTGGGTTGGCTTACATGAGAAAAAATAGCCTTAAATATTTAAATGTAATTAACTTTGAGAAAATCTTAACCAGTAAGAATGTTTTGAACATTGTGGGAAATACAAATGTAAACAAGAACTGTAAACAGGATCTATGATGAGACAATAAGAATGACTAGGTAGAAAAGGAACATTATATTGATGTGATTATTATCTGTTAGAAAACAGATAATATTATATTGATGTGATTTAATATAAGGGTGACTGTGTTTCCCATTAATACACTAAGACAGAGTCTCAGTTGCTCTGATATCAGAGTTTGAGATGTTCCAAAAGGCTTATGATGGTTTCTGCACCATCATATCCACAATAGGAGCTATGAGTTAAAAACAGCAAAAAAAAAAAAATCTTCATGTAATCACTGCATTATTCATCCTTTCTTTTAAATCTAACTTGCTTACTAATTACCCATAATCCTCACCACGGCTACCCTTCCAGCAGCCTCATTTGCAAAGCGTCTGGCAATAATCGTTCTGCACTACATTATCTTGCCCTTTTCACCACATTATTTAATCAATAGGGTAATGACCTCAAATAAGCTATTTCCACAGTCTTCTTGTCATTGCAGTGTAAAATAAATGAAAGCAAGAAAAGTACTTGTGCACATGCCTTCTGGTGTACAAACACACCATAAGATCTGCTGGTGACTTAAGCACATTCATTCTGACCCAAATACTTGTGCCACAAATAAATGGAGTACCATAACTAATTCCTATTTTCTTTGACTTTTTCTTAATTATGGAGCCTGTGCATGCAAGAGATGTTCAGATGAGCAGACCACAACTGTTTTCTCTAACACATTATGCTATACCCTGGAACCCTGCAGGGTGACAAATACAGTATAATGAAATTATGTGCAATATAAATACTTAGATTTCAGCAGCTCCATATGCAATTCCCTGTGAGCAAGCCACAATAAGTTCACTGAGGCATGTGTTTTAATAGAGGGAAATAAAGGATTAAACTATTGCACACTAAACTGTATGTACACACACATACCTTCAACTGCAAGTAGGGCAGTAAAGTGGGCATCAACCCTGTTGCATCTTGTTTAAACCTGAACACTGTCTTACATTTTTTTGTTTTGCAAATATAATACTTTTCATGGAAGACAACAAAAAATGGAATAATTGTTGTATTTGAAAAATTCCAATGTGACAAACACGCATCAAGGCTCAAACAGACAAATTAACTCTGATCTCTCCACATATTATATATGTTTTTACAATGTTCGTATAATATAAAGCCCAAATGGCTCTGAATCTCTTTGGGCTAGTATAAACAATCAAATAAAATATGAGTACTTAACAAAAGACAGAGATGACTGCAAATATATACATTACATTACAAATATGTGCGGGTAATTTTTCTAATCTGAAGGTGGTCCTAGTCAAGAATCTGGACTTGTCCTAACTTAATGAATGAACATTACCCCCAGTTCCTTAATCTAAACAATGCCTTTGTAACTCTATATCCTGGTGGGAAAGAACAAGATCTGGAAATGGGGGGGAATATAACCACATTAAAGCTGCTTATAGTTTTTGGCACTTTCATTTTTAGGTGTGCTCTGAAAATGACAACGTGCCAGTTATCCAAGCTGTCAGGCACCCACTAAAATCTGTTCAAAGAGCCAGAATAATTTACACTTGGATGAACACCTCCCAAGAAGTTATCACTGGAGAACTCAAAGGCTGAGGTGCAACTCATGGCTTGTTAGGTAAATCCTGTAATGAGCCAATGTGTGAGGAAATGGTTACAGGCAAGCATTCTGTCAAGATCACACAGGAGGTGAGACAAAGGTATGTAGTCTAGTGTGAGCATAAAAAGCACCTGCCATGGTATAAGGTATTTCTTCAAAAAGCTGTATTCTCCTCAAAGAACTAATGAAATACTTGCTATACTAAATGGAGTCCTAAAAATCACATATTTGCTGTCTCCACTGCTTGGAGCACTAGTAATACAGGTCTATAGTTTCTTATTTAAGTGGCAGGCATACAAGAAGATATCTGTGAGAACAACAAAGCTAGAAAAAGAAACAAAAGAAACAAAAGGTGCTAACAGAAGTGGTCTGAAATTTGGACAATACTCTACCTAACAGAAAGTCTACTTTTCTGCCTTGCTCCCAACCTTCCCCTCTCTTTGCCTTTGCATAGTGAAGAATCCTGAATCCAATAAGAGGTTCATGGCTTGGCAATGTGATATCCTCTTGCCGTTATTGAAAAAGCACCCATGGTCCAGGGTGGTACCTGGTTCTTCTACATTTTTGACCTCTTAGATGACAGGAAAACTATACTACTCCATGAGCTGAAAGAAACAAACTAGAGGTTGGGGAACTGCAGATCTCCAAATCTTGTTGATCACTGAAATTCCAGAGCAAAACATCTTCACAAATAGCATAATGCACAACTGCAGAACTACATCTCCACACTAGAGTGATTGATAATCAAATCAAATCAAATCAGTTTATCACAACCATATGGCCAGAAACAATTGTAGGCTACTTACATACATACATATATAAAAATGCACTGAGCATACACTAGAGTGAGCCCAGGAGGAACAGATGGCTCTTCCCCATATTTGGGAGGTTGTGGAGGCAAAGCCCAGATGTGTGCTTATTACATGCTGGGGCTAGTCTTCTGGAATGGTCTGAAATTGGTGGTCCACCTGTCTCTAACTTTATTGGCCATCTGGAGGAAATTCAAAATGGAGCTTTTCTGGAGGGCTTTTGGGATCTGACACCATATATGTTATTTTTGTTTCTTACTGAGAGCTGTTGACAATTTTGCAGAGGAATATAAATATAATAAATAAATACATAAGCTATAGAATAACAGAATAACAGAGTCAGAAGAGACCTTGGAGATTTTCTAGTCGAGCCCCCTGCTCAAGCAGGAAACCTTATATACATTCCAGCTGTCCGGTTTCTTCTTAAAAAACTCCAGTGTTGGCGCACCTACAACTTCTGGAGGCACATCATTCCACAGATTAATTGTTCTAATTGTCAGGAAATTTCTTCTTAATTCTAGGTTGCTTCTCAAGTTTCAAACTGTTGCTTCGTGTCTTGACTTCAGGTGCTTTGAGAATAGGTTGACCCTGCTGTCATATCACCCCTAGTCCTTCTTTTCATTAAACAAGATATACCCAATTCCTGCAACCATTCTTCATATGTTTTATCATTTCCCTAATCATCTTTGTTGGTCTTCTATGTATTATTTTTAGAGTCTCAACATCTTTTTTATATTGTGACGACCAAAACTGGATGCAATATATTCCAAGTGTGGTCTTACTAAGGCTTTGTAAAGTGGCATTAAAACTACATCTGCATAACAGAACGTCCTAACCGCGCTTCGCGAAAGCCAGGAAACAGGAACGTTGCAGTATTCAACAAGCTTTATTCACTATGTTGAAACTAAGTTAGCACTGGAACAAAGCTCCATTCATTGCCCTAAATACATTCCTCCACCACACCCAGAGTACACACCCCAATTGATGGTTAATTGGTCATCTGGAATCCACCTGTCCCCCTCCCCATACCTGCCTCGTGATAGTCCTCCACCCTACCTATGCCCCGATCCAGCTAGTACTTATGTTCAAACCTTGCATTGAGTCCATGTGTTCCGTTCACGCCATTCTCATCCCTAATGCCCCACTCAACCTCTTCCTATAATACCCCCTCCCGGTATCCAAGTGTTGTCAGACCCAGCGTCCCAGTTCCCATCATTCACAGAGTCACGGTTCCAGCAACATAAGCCATAACAGTTTTAACAGCAGTCGGCTTCTCCATATTCCATTTCTATGTAGCCTCCGTCCGGTTATGTGCTGGCAACATAGGATGTTCATGTGACCCGTTCGGCCGCCGCTGTTGGTGATGTAGCTCACGAAGCTACCGGAGTCGGCTGGAACACAGGGTTAACTGGAACATTCTGGACTTTGGAAGGTAAGTATCACGCTGGGTCTGACATTCGGCACCCCTCACCACAGGGCCCCCTGAAGGTGAGAAATGGGAAATTGATTAATCATGCCAATGTTCACATACAATAACCTTTCTAGTCACCCCCTGGTTTGTGTGGTAGTGCTCTGTGATACCGACGGATTAGATCAGGGGTGGATATATTGTGTTTTTCTACCCAAGAGGCTTCGGACAGAGCGTATCCCTTCCACAATATCAGATAATAGAGTCTACCCCCCCTTACTCGCGAATCAATTATGTCCTGTATTTCATATTGTCCTGGTGTAACAGGTCCTGGGGGTGTCTCATGGGATGGTCCTCCCATGGGTTTCAACAAACTTACATGAAAAACCGGGTGTATCTTACCAAGTAGTTTCGGTAAGTGGAGCTTCACCGTCACAGGATTGAGGATCTGGAGTATACGAAATGGTCCGATGTATTTTGGTGCTAATTTTCTGCATGGCACCTGCAACTTAATATACTTGGTTGACAAATATACCAGGTCGCCTACCCATAATTGAAATGGCATTCTGCAACCTTTATCTGCCTGATACTTTGATGTCTGAGCTGCCCGCTGCAGAGCGTGTCGTACTGTACTCCAAACCTTACCTACTCGCGACAACCACTCATTTGGTTGACCGACCTGGGTTTCCGGTTTCTACTTTCCGGTAGTGGAGTAATATCATGTTCATATACCACTTGGAATGGGGTTAGGCCAGTACTTTTATGTACCGCATTGTAATACGCAATCTCCGCAAATGGTACCAAATCTACCCAATTGGACTGTTGGTAAGACACGTAACATCGGAGATAGCTCTCTATAGCCGCATTGGCCCGCTCCGCCACCCCATTAGTACAAGGGTGATATGCAGAACTCAGCCCTTGTGTGGTACCAATAAACTTCAGAAATTGCCGCCAGAAATGAGCTGTAAATTGGACACCTCGGTCCGAAATAATCCGGCGAGGCGCCCCATGCAGTCGGAACACTTGGTGTACGAACATTTTAGCCAATTTCCTCGCCGATGGTAGTCCCTTACATGGTATGAAATGGGCCTGCTTTGAAAATAAATCAACCACCGTGCATATAACTGTATATCCTTTTACATTTGGTAAATCTACTATAAAGTCCATCCCAATGTCCTGCCATGGCCGAGTTGGATTAGACACTGACTGGAGTAATCCCATTGGTTTTTTAGGAATTACCTTCGCCTGTGCACAAATATGACACCCTTTCACATAGCTTTCAATGTCCTTCCGCAAACTCGGCCACCAGAACTGCCGTCTCGCCAAATGTAATGTTTTCAAAAACCCAAAATGGCCTGCTAATTTGGAATCATGGCACCGGTGGTACACTGGTCCCGTAACCGCTGTGGAATGTATAGTCTATCACCGTGCCAGGCTAAACCATCTCGGTAGGTCAACAATCCAGGATTAGCTAGTGACCAAGAGTCATTTAACAAAGCAGACTTTACTTCATCCTCGAATGCTGTCGTTTTTTCGCAGCCATCTGCTCGTATGACTTCAACACTGCCAGAAGGCATGATAGCTTGGATCACCTCTTCCTTTTTGCTGTCGTATTGTGGCAGACGTGAGAGTGCGTCCACTAAGAAATTCTTCCCTCCTGGAACAACTTTAAAGTGAAACCTAAATCGTTGGAAATATTGCGCCCAACGAACATGTTTGGGAGCTAATCTCCTCAGTGTCTGGAGGACCGTTAAATTCTTGTGGTCTGTCCACACTTCAAAGGGATGCTGTGCGCCCTCCAACAAATGGCTCCACGTGGACAGGGCCCATTTCACGGCAAACGCTTCCTTTTCCCATACCGCCCAGCGTCTTTCTGTATCAGTGAACTTCTTGGAGGTATAAGCGCAAGGTTGTAGAGTACCTTGGTCATTACACTGCAATAATACCACTCCGACTGCCACGTCACTCACATTGGCCTGTACAACAAACGGCCGCCCCGGATCAGGATGTACTAATACAGGTTCTTGAGCGAATAATGTCTTTAAGGATTCGAATGCTCTTTGACAAGCAACAGTCCAGTTCAAGGATTGTCCCGGGCGGGGTTTTCCTGCAATATGCTTGGTACGCAATAGCTGGGTCAATGGTAGTGCCACATCAGCAAAAGAGGGAATAAATTGCCAATAGAAATTAGCAAACCCCAAGAACCGTTGTAATTGATGGCGGGTCTTTGGGGCTTGCCACTCTAATACAGTTCGTACTTTACTGGGATCCATCTCTATACCGGCTGCTGAAACTCGGAATCCTAGGTATTCAATGCGCTCCTTGTGAAATTCGCACTTTGATAGCTCACAATATAGCCAGGCGTCTAACAATTTTTTCAGCACAGTGCGCACCAACTTCACATGCTCCTCCAATGTTTGGGAATAGATGAGTATATCGTCCAGTTATACCAGCACACCCCGGTACAGATGTTCGTGCAAAACTTTGTTAGTAAGCTGCATGAATACAGCTGGGGCCCCTTGCAACCCGAAAGGCATCACTTTAAATTGATAGCTGCCCAGCGGGCAATTAAACGCTGTCTTCCACTTGTCCCCTTTCTTAATCCTCACCCTATAGTACGCTTCACGAAGGTCTAATTTCGTGAAGATTTTCCCAGCAACTAGATGGGCAAGGAGGTCTTTCATCAATGGCAGGGGATATGTCTGTTCTATACATACAGCGTTAAGACCCCTAAAATCCACACATAACCTTAATCCTCCATCCTTTTTCCCTTGGAATAATACCGGGGCCGCTATCCGGGAACGTGGTGGTTCTATAAAGCCTCTGGCCAAATTTTCATCTATGTATTTCCTCATTTCCTGTAGCTCTGAAGATGTCATCGGATACATCCTGGGTTTCGGCAACCTCGCACCAGGAACAATTTCTATTGCGCAATCCGTTGACCGATGGGGTGGTAAACTATTACATTTTTGCTCGCTAAAAACTGCTGCCAGATCACTATACACCGCCGGATATCCAGGATCACTCCCAGCCAGCCCTGATTTCGAGTCTTCAACCGCCCTATCCTCACTATGCTCACCCGGATGGGGTGGCTGGGGACCTACTGCAAGCCTTAAATGCCGGGACCCATCTGCCCACCACATGTTCGGGGTCCATTTATCCAACCACGCTAGACCAAGGATGATGGATTCGGACATAGAAGGCACTACTATAAACCGTATTACCTCCCAGTGAATACCTATCTCCATCCTCACAGGCTCCGTCACCCAGTTGGTCGGAGCTCCCCCCAAGAGGGAGCCATCTACTTGTTCGAAACGAATCGGAGACTTTAACCGGGTCACCCTAATACTCATCTGCTGGACCATCTCCTTACTAATCAGACACCTAGTGCACCCGGTATCAAGCAATGCCTGAAATGACCCTGACTCCCTGGTAACCGGACTCGTTAATGTTATGGGGATGGTGAACGGAACTATGGGATCACTCACCATCGGATCCTCCACCGGGCCTTCTTCTTCATATTCTTCCAATGCCAGAGAAATATCACCTGGAGCTGTTTGTCCTACTTGATGGGCGACTCGTGATTTCTCCGTCATCTTCTTTGGTGTAGTACCGGGTCTGCCCACGCCTGTTGGTATGTTAATTGATTCAGGGAATGTGCACTCCGCTGCATGGTGACCCGGCCGGTTACAACGGAAACACCGGAGCACCGGTTTAGGACGTGCATTACTACTTGGCATCTGATTGGTACTGTCCTTGGATTGATCCTGGCCCTTACGAGGCTGCAACCGTACTTCACATGCTCCAGGCAATTCCCTTAGCCCAACATCTAACTCCACCACCGCCTTGAACCATTCGGAAAGGCATCCTACAATCCCTCTAACCACACATGCCCTGCGTAGGTCAATATCTAGTCCCGTGCGGAAACGATCTGGCCACAATCTAAGCCTTCCTGCCACTTTTTGGAAGTCCCGTATATAATCTTGTACTGGCCTGCCCCCCTGTCACAGACCTACTAACTGTGCTTCCACCCGTTGTAGCCAGGTGGGATCCTCAAATCTCGTTTTCAGGGCGTCTAAGTATAGTCCTATATCCGACAGCTCTCTGGCATGGTCGCTATACAGGTCAGCGGCCCAAGCAGCAGCTTCCCCTTGTAGGCTGGCTGTCACTGCAACCACCATCGCCCAATTAGACGGATATAGGGTAGTAAAACGATCCAAGTGGCTGAGCACATGGCTTAAGAATACAGCCAAACGATCTGGATTGCCGTCAAAAGTAAGCATAATGGGAGGTGGATTCCACATCATGGCTTGTGGCCAAGGAGCTGGTATCTGGCCTCCATATGGGATATTTTCTGGAAGTAACATGGGTCGGTCACCTGAGCCTACTGGGCCTGCCCCTTGCCTACCTGAATCCACCGGCAGAACTCCGGCCCCTCGTGCCTCTTGCCGGTATTGGGAACGCTCAGCTGTGCCCTGCCTCCCCATGGTATTCTGCAAGGGAAAGCGGCTACTTGGCTGTAATTCGAGCCTCGGACTCGCTAACTGGAAACGGGATGACTCGCATGTTATACATGCCCCTGGGGCAGCCCTAGACTGGGGAAGGATACTAGCGGGAACTGAATAACCCCGCTCCCCAAACTGGTCTCTAAGAACGTCCAAGGTGTATTGCCCCGGAGCCGTGGAATAGCTCCACTCATCTTCGTCGTCTCCAGTGACCCGCCGTTCCCTCCATCCGATCAAACTCGGCGCCAATCCCCTGTCTCCGCGCTCCTCCGGATGCCGCAATGCAGGACTCAGCCACCACTCTCCGTCTGAAGCTGTGGTTGTTCGTGGTTTCATTGCATGCTCCGTAGCCTCAGGAACCTGCAGCTTCTCCTTTGGTCGAACCACCATCTGAGGAGCCTCTGTATCACCGGCTACTGGCACCTCCATCTGCTCAGCAGCTTCTAACTGCTCTTTCTCCAACGGCTCCACTCCCTGTGTCCCCTCCGCCATTATGCTGTAAGCTAGATGGCTTTGGGGTGAGTGCTAACTTATTAACAGAACATCCTAACCGCGCTTCGCGAAAGCCAGGAAACAGGAACGTTGCAGTATTCAACAAGCTTTATTCACTATGTTGAAACTAAGTTAGCACTGGAACAAAGCTCCATTCATTGCCCTAAATACATTCCTCCACCACATCCAGAGTACACACCCCAATTGATGGTTAATTGGTCATCTGGAATCCACCTGTCCCCCTCCCCATACCTGCCTTGTGATAGTCCTCCACCCTACCTACGCCCCGATCCAGCTAGTACTTATGTTCGAACCTTACATTGAGTCCACGCCCTGATCCAGCTAGTACTTATGTTCAAACCTTGCATTGAGTCCATGTGTTCCGTTCACGCCATTCTCATCCCTAATGTCCCACTCAACCTCTTCCTATAATACCCCCTCCCGGTATCCAAGTGTTGTCAGACCCAGCGTCCCAGTTCCCATCATTCACAGAGTCACGGTTCCAGCAACATAAGCCATAACAGTTTTAACAGCAGTCGGCTTCTCCATATTCCATTTCTATGTAGCCTCCGTCCGGTTATGTGCTGGCAACATAGGATGCTCATGTGACCCGTTCGGCCGCTGCTGTTGGCGATGTAGCTCACGAAGCTACCGGACTCGGCTGGAACACAGGGTTAACTGGAACATTCTGGACTTTGGAAGGTAAGTATCACGCTGGGTCTGACACTGCATCTCTTACTAATGGGTGGCCTGCCTAGGAGTTGTAATTCAGTAATATGTGGAAAACCATACATTTCCCCATTTCTGGAGTACTGTAGAAACCTTTTTAACTAAAATACAAGTATAAGTTAAATCCAAATATGGATTACAAATAACTAATTTAGTATGGTACTCTTAGTGACAAACTAAATAAACAAATATTTTGTGCCACTGAAAATAATAATAATAATAATAATGCAAAATAATGTGCATTAATTTCTATATTGTCTATCCACCTTACATTATATTTCTTGGCTTGAGAGTAAAATGTAGCAGAAGCCACTAAACACAACTTTGCAAGTCAATGGCACCACCAGCAAAAGTCTACTAAATGTTGTAATAAAAGCTGCAGAATGGCAGTATAACAATTGCATCCATCCAGGCTGTTACAAATGATCTTACTTTGAGATTTTTCTCTTTCCATTTCACCATTTCCATCTTTTCATTCTCTAACAGCCAACAAAATGTTCCAGACTGTCAATTTCTGAAAGGAGACTGGCTGAAACCATCTTTGTTGTTCTAAGTTGCCACATAGAGGGGGAGGGGGGAAAAGAAAATGAAAGTATTGTTAGACAAAACACAGAGTGGTCCTGTGGGAACCAAGGTCATTCCTGCAGGTGCTGGAAGGAGAAGCGAAAACTAATTCAGGAGCCCGCCAATTACTTTGATTGGGTCATATGATCTATAGGGAAGAGGAGAGGGAAATGTTATTTTTAGTTACATTGAATCTCCAGGGAAATTTCAGAGCTGGTTTCACTTTTGACTGTGCCGATATTATGTATCCAAGAGTGATGTGCTTTGAGAAAACTTCAAGCCTTGGAGTTCTGATTTATTTTGTTTTATTAGCCGGCACCTTGACACAGGCATTAGTAGCAAGCTCATATGTCAATATTCAAATTGACCCAAATCTTTGCTAAAGTCTAATTTTGTGCACTTTCCTAATACTTAATAAAACATTTCACTGATTCAGATAAAAATCTACATTTTGCACACCTAGACCTCCATATACTCCTTTTAAGATAAATAGCTTCTCATAAATCTATTTTTTTTAAGGCTAACTCCTCTTTCCCATGTAAAGTCAGTAGAAGAACAATTGTGTTTTGAGATTAAATTTTAATTACTTAGCTCTTCTACTACTCTTTTAGAGATTTTAGAATTTCTTTAGTAGTCTTTTTGAGGTGATGTTATTGTTTCAGAGGGAATAATAGGTGAAGAAATGATAACAACAACAATTTGGAATACACAGAGCTGATATCTTTAATCTTATAGATTTCTCTCATTCTTGATCTGAAGAAAAAAAATGAAAGGAATGTAGAGAATGCTGAAGTGTGCTGGACACACAATTGAACACATCCTTGGGATACCTTGTTACTAAGATAAATACTGGGGAAGGGGGGAGAGAAAGATATAGGACATTCCATCTTTATGATTCCTTTCCTCAAGTAGAGGCAATGCACTCTGCCTTATGGAGTTTTGAGATGAAGTCATCTTATCTTCATCTTATCCATGAGCATTCCATCAATGAAGTCAATTCCCTTGAATGATAGTTGAAAACTGTTTCTTTTCATCTAATTATATGCGAATGGTTTTTTAAAAAAATCCAGAAGATACTATTGGTACAGCATGATTTTAACAGCAGTTGTCAAGATTCTATAAACTTTTAAGCAAATTGAACAATGTATTTGCATGTTCTTTCATTTTTCAATTGTGATGACTTAACACTGAAGATATTTAGTTCTTCTTTAATAATCAGGTAGTATTTGCTTACAGAATACCAGTTTTGGAATCCACCATTAAAGAGGGATGCATAACAATTTTTCATCTAGGGTTATATCTGGTTGCTGAATTCCATACTGGGGCTGGGTATGAAATAGAAATGATTTTTCTTCCTGTTTTCCCCCATCCATTCAAATTTCATTAAAAGTAAATAGCCAATATGTTTGCTCTCCAGTCGTCTGTTACTATTACTTTCCCTACATTGCTAAATAAAAAATTCAATTCACAACTTTTGGAAATTCCTCAGGGATTTTCTACTTTCAAGGTTTTTGGAGTTTGTAAATAAACCTGGAGAATAAGGTGGAGACCTCTCTCATGAGAGATCAATTAAATAATTGTGCAATTTAGAAATATAATTCTTTAAAGTATGCTGCTTCTTTTCCACTCATGCTTTTTTCCCCTTTGCAACAAATTGGTTTATGCAATTTGTTGTGCTTGACTCAGTTGTGTGGATAAGGTCAGATCCAGTTAAAATCATTATCTTGATGCACTTCATCAAATCAATCCAATCTCTGAATAATTCATTTGGTTTCTGAATTGAATCATTGAATTGAGTCACTCTGATTCAAGTTGATTCAATTCAGAAAAAAATAGCCTTTTCATATATGTCCCGAAGACTACTAAAATGTTAGATCAATTTGGAAGCATCGAATTTGTTTCAATAAATTGATCCAAAATGACAATCCAATTTGGAAAGCCAAAAATCATTTTCAAATCAAAACTGCAAATTGAATCTTTGCACAGCCTTATACCTGAGATGCATAAGAACTGGCTACAATATTCAGCTACTTTATTTTTTCCATGGGATTAGCTTTTTTCTGCTAATTCAGGGACCAAATCAAAGTTGTGCCAAAAGTTACATTACGTAACTTTAGAACAACCTAGGAAAAAATCATAGGAAGAATAAAATTCCTATTATAGAAAGGGTATTCTCAAAGAATGAGACATAACTTTTGAGTTCCATTCCTAGACTTTTTTTGAGTATGTGTGATGTATTTGGTAGAATTAGATGAAGGGGACCATATTTGATCACTATGGGGACAATATGAATAAGGTCTAGCTTTGACCTAGAGAGACCACCATTTTTTTTAGGACATACTCAAGGTTGCAATGGACATCTGTGTCCATTGCAACCTTGGCCAACTCAAATAGGCTAGCCATTGAGGCCAGCTGGGGCGGTAATTTTCATAAAATGGACATCAGGTACAGAACTCCCTTCTCGGAGACTATCGAACAGCTGTTGGATGGTAATAACTTCTAATCACCACCGACATTTGAACCGGCAGTATGTGTACTGCTTAATGGGAGTTACACACGCAGCTGGAGCCGAGAGACTTCATTGTTATGCATTTCCATGTAAACTGTGGCTTAGATTTAATGCAATGCAGACTTGAAAGATAATATATAGAATTTACAAAAGCAGAGGAAAAATATGCATTTTGTTAACAGAACTGTTTTTTCAACTGCAAGCTATGAAAATGTGTCATGGAAATATTTTATGGCAGTGGTGGGGAAGGAAACATGTTGGAGATAAACAAAGTAAATTTTTTTCAAATGCTGTATATACATTTGTAGGTTTTGATTATTAGCTCTTCAGCAAGCTATTCAACACTGCAGGCTAAAAGTTCTCCAGAGGTGTATGTTTCAATCAAAAGCTAAGCTTATTTAAATAAATGAGCAATTATTATTTCCCTTTTCTTTGAGGCCTAATCAGAAATCTGTTTTCTCTGAACCTTGCCGCTTTTCTTCCTTTGTGGCTGACTTACAACCTAATGGTTTATGCCACACTTGGTGAGAGAGTGTCAGTAATTTTAGGCCCTCAAACACAGGTCACCTTTTATCACTGATGAAAGAAATCGTCTACAGTAGATTAAAGTTCGTCAGACTTCCCGAAGAAACAGGCAGCCTATTTTTTTTACTCCTCTTTTTTTTAATGTTCATTCTCTTTCATGTTCATGTAAGTAAATGCATATTATCACACACTTGAAATAAAAGGCTAAATATATCCTGAACAGGTTTTTTTTTTTTTAAAAAAAAGCACCATTTGTGACAGGATATGAAACAAACTTTTGTTCTGAATTTCTACATTCTGATGGACAAATATCCCAGGATTGTTTAGCTTTTTCCTTATTTAGTGAGCAAGACCTCTGAGGATTCACAAGTTCATATTATTTATAGCATCCAACAGTGGTTTGAAGGAATATTAAATATTAAGCATCTAAGTCAACACTAAGATATGAACTATGAACTATTATAATGTGATCTATTTTTCCCCCAACTATACCATGGATTTCAGAACAATTATTTAGAAAGTTTAATGAATTCATAACAGAATGGGCATGGAATGGGAAATTGCATTATGAACAGGATTACTAGACATTCAGCCAACGGAAAGCTTTTCCTCCTTTTTGCCCTCATTTACTCCATCTGGAAAGCATAGCCTTAAACATTTTCTGGGTTTTTGAGTACCTCTTCCTGAACAGCTTTTCTCCTAATAAGTGCTAGCCACAAACTAATAAGAGCTGCTCTGTGACTTTAATAATTGATTAGTACCCTTTCACTGACTTGTGCTGTTGTCTGAAATTGATAAGCCCCTTAATCAGTTATCATAATCACTTTGGTGTCGTGGTTAAGGCACCAGGCTACAGACCAGGAGACAGTGAATTCTAGTGTTGCCTTAGGCACAAAGCCAGCTGGGCAGTTTTGGGCCAGTCGCTGCCTCTCAGTCCCAGAAGGATGGCAAACTACTTCCAAAAATCTTGCCAAAAATACTGCAGTGACCTCCCATAATCACCAAAAGCCAAGACTGACTCAAAGGACCACAATACACACAAAATGCATAAGTTAAAAGGAGCCCGTGGTCAGAAAGTTCTCCATCCTTTCTTTGTTCTTTTTATCTTGACTAAAAAAAAAAATGGAATGTCAGCAATTGATCTGAAAACTATATTAGTGGAACCTTTCATTAATACTTTTTCTGATTTTTTTTTCTGTAAATTAGATTTCAGGATCTCACTGCTGAACATAAAAGGAAGGGCAAGGCAATAACTTCTTAAAAGTAAGCTAAAATACTGAAAAGACACAATGTGGATGCAGGAGTCACCTTCTTGTCAAAAAAAAAATGCACTTGAGCTGTGGTGGCACAGTGGTTAGAATGCTATATTGCAGGCTAACTCTGCCCCCAGCCGAAGTTCGATTCTGACCAACTCAAGGTTGACTCAGCCTTCCATCCTTCCAAAGTCGGCAAAATGAGGATCCAGATTGTTGGGGGCAATATGTTCAGAGAGTGCTGTAAAGCACTGTGAAATAGTATATAAGTCCAATTGCTATCGCTATCTAATTTTAAATTTGATTTTGGGCAAGATTTTGCTTCCTTATATACTGAGTTGGAACCAAATATGTGCTTTTCCATTCCCTGCAGGAAAAAAATAACAATGAATATGCCCATTAAGGAAGGAGGCAAATTACATCACATCCAGATACTAAAATGCCCACGGAGGTGTGACAATGTATTGGTAATAATCCTGAATTTAATGCTCCAAAATATGACAGCAAAAATTCTTTTTCAAGAGTAAGTCACTCTTTAATTTTTTTATTATTGATATTAAAGATAGGATAAAAATCTAAGAACAGGTAATGGGATGCTATGACATTTAATAACATATGATATTCATTTTATTTGCTAAGCACCAAAAAGGTCAACTTTAGTATGTTTAGCATGTTCAAAACTATTTGGTAACTAAAGAATAATAAAACCAGAAATCAGAGTACATTAATGTAACATAGTGAAGCATTACTGAACCTAAACTAAAATTTTAAAGCAATATTAATTATGATATTTAGCAATGAGTGTTATCTGTTAGGTTACATCTCATGTAAAAAGTGTGAACAACTTTCTCCTACAATGAAAAGTGAAGGTACAAGTAATTGTTTGACCTCTGTTTTTTCAACTACATTTGCTGTCACCTTGGAAATTAAAGTAACATTCTGTAGTAAGTGAGTTGGCTATAATATTTCAAGGTGCACTGAAGACACAGTTACAACTGAACAATCAAAACACTATTAATAAGAGGAAAATATGACTGATGCCTATGTTCTTTTAGGGAAAGAAAAAAATGTTATGGGCCATTAAGCTGATATTCCATCCAGTTTCACTTTGTCCTTGTGTCCCATTGAATTCAACAAAATCCATATAACTCTTTTATTTAATTTCTTCCAGTCCCTGGTCACTTTTGAATACTGCTGGAGTTGTGTAAAACACTTATTGCTACAAGATTGGGGAAAGAGAGAATGTCAAAACTGATGTATGCTACAAATTTGTACTGCAAGAGTTTAGCAGTGTAATAGTGATATATTCTTAATCGAAGCTTCAGAAAAGACTGTGGTGGTAAATTTGTCCATATTGGCAAACGGCATTCTAAATTCTTTTGAAAATGTTGGGGGAAAAGCCTAACAGATTAATTTTGTTGTGCTACCTGATTAGTAGACAAATATGAAAATCATCCACAATAGAAAGGTTTTCTTCATTTGTAAAGACAGTGAGATATCACGGAAAGGGTCAGTCTTGGAATGGGAAAGTCTGAGTTTATTCTTGTTTTTTACTATAATGCTTTCTGAGAGAGATCAGAACAAACCACACCACTTTGTGATCTAACTTGCCTCATATGATATGAGATAGTTTGTAAGCCTGGGCAATTTGGAGGAACCAATGGGACATAATGTAACCAATATAAGTTTTTATAGGAGTTACAGTAAGCAAGACAAATTAATATTAAAATGATTATTTTAATAAAATTAATCCACTTTTACTACTGTTACTTGTATCCGTCATAAAACAGTTTATCTAGCTAGAATGTAGAACATGTGAATGGTACAGTTTGGTTTTGACTGGCATAAGAGGGTTAGGGGGCCAAATCTGTTATAGGATGAGGTAACAGAAGTACCCATATAGTTGGGGGATCCTTGTTTATTAGGATTCCTGATCAGGCAAGAATTCCATTTGCCTTCATTATTTTCAGAAACTGGAGATTGAAGGGTGAGATTCATGCATGTAGAACATTGGCATGCTTTATTTTATAGCATTCTGCCTTTTTTTCAGGATCTTGAGGGAATGTACAAAGCATTTCCTCCCCACAACCTTGTAAGATACGTTAGATTGAGAGAGACTGCCCAAAAATCATTCAGTGAGCTTCCATAGCAATGGGTAGATTTGAACTTGGTTCTTCCAGGTCCTGGTCAAGCCTCTTAATCATATTGGCTTTCAATACTCATCTCCATGCAGGTTCCCATTGATTGTCTATGTAAAGCATACTCACATCTTGATTGTCTATAGAAAGCTTTGTAGGCCTGATTCTGCAGGAAGTCTAGAGGCAGCCTTGCCCTCTGTTATCTAAAAAAAAAAAAAAAAAAAGCCACTCATCAGAGATGCTTTTAGATGGGCCCTTTATCAGTTTGGAGCTCACCGAGTCTATTTTCTGCCTATTCATTATGACATCAATAATAAAATTGGTCCACCCGCCTCTTGCTCTGAGCCAACTTGATTCAGTTTTGCCTCTTCCACTGGCCAGGATCCCTGCTAAGATTGTTCCTGTAATTATTTAGTACTTTTTATGGATATCTGCCGATAAAACCAACTAATCAGCCTCAGCATAAAATATATAGATGATATGAGGTGTCTGGAGAGCAGGACCTGCTGACAGTCTCCTGCCTATCCTATTGACCAAAATCAAGGAAGCCTCCTTTCCAAACATTTTAAATGTTGCCTTTAATTATTTTGAATAAATATCAGTGTAGTTCGATGAAGCTCTGGATTAATCTTTAAAAGGCAAAAACTCTTGTTCTTTGTGTGTTTGCTTAAAGAAAGGATTTTACAAAAACCTAAGAACTTTGAATCCAGGACTAATGAAAGGATCAATTAAAGACAGAAACATGATCTTAAAATAGTACCAATAGCATAAGAGCATTTTGAAGGTGATGTGTCTGAACCAGGATTTTAGAAAATTGTATCAAAAAGGGAAGCTATGAAACATAGATAGATAGATAGATAGATAGATAGATAGATAGATAGATAGATAGGTAGGTAGGTAGGTAGGTAGGTAGGTAGGTAGGTAGGTAGGTAGGTAGGTAGATAGATAGATAGATAGATAGATAGATAGATAGATAGATAGATAGATAGATAGATATAGATCTATAGAGAAAATAAAAATTGCTCTGTTGACTCTATTGTATAAGTATCCCATGAAAATCAAGTGAAAACAGCATGGCTACTCCACACTAAATATCTATTGTAGCACCAGCTATGAACCTGAAGTATGAATCAATCTGCCTGTGAACAGAGCCCAGATTACTAGTGATACTGCAGACATTTGTTGCTAAATTCATATCTGCATGGCATGCCAAAATGTCCCATTTTGAAGTAAAGGTAAAAATGTATGATTCAGTTATCACTGGGTTAAAGGTTTTAGGATACTTTGCTGGGGATCATCATTGGGGTTATTCGATCTATGCCATTTCTCCTACTAATTACAGCAAAGGAAAAAAAAGGTAACTAAAATAATCATACCTGGTACAAGGGAGCACCAGGCAGTGTCTTCTTTACAATGTAAGTGTGGGGGTAGGAATGCTGCTGAGCTGTTTAGTTTCAGGTCTAGCAGTAACCAGTCTTCGCAACACTATCTGTATGTCTAGAACTCCAGGGCTGCATGAATGCCTTCCATTCTTCCTTATCTCTAGCCGATCTCCATGACTCTCCAAATTCCATTCCTTTCACAACAAGGTCCCTATCTATGACATCAATTCAACTCTTTCATGGCTTGTCTTTTTGCTTTCCCCTCCTACCTATGCATACTTCATCGAGTTCAAAGTGCTTTCTTTCAAACTACTAATTCTTATCACTTGATCAAATCATATATCTTAGCTTTATTCTAATCCCTGTCCTGTAGAGACTTTCCCTATTCCTGATTTGATGTATCAGGTATCATCTTTGTAGATCACTCATAAAGTCCCAATATCTGCTTTAATTCTGAGTTATACAGATTCAACCTACTGGAGTGATGCATATTGTATTGGGTTTCTTGTGTCTGGCCCCTATGAAAACATGTATCTCAGTGTTCAACATATTATAAGACAGAGTGTAGACATCAGCAATTACAGCAATTCAGATACATCTCTCTAAGCAAAATATAATTTCATGTTCTGAAAGAGCATGGATATTCCAGTCCTTTGGCTGATTTGTATTCCTTTGGAAAAATGATGGTATCAGCCAGATTTTCCCCTGAGTTTCTTCACAATTCCTTTTTGTTCATTATCATCATTATGTTTAATTTTTCAAAGAAAACAGGTGTCTGACACAGTGGTACAAAGTGAAATAACTGGGAAGTCAAGAAAAAAAAAAAAAAGAATGAGGAGTTAGGGAGTTAACACTCCAGGACACCAGGACAGTGCCTATCATTATACAGAGTAGGATGCTAGGAAGATGATACAAATTAGGCAAGTAGGATATGTTTTAAGGAGTGAAAGGAAGGTAGGAGAGACAGATATCAAAAAATGATAAAAACAGGATATTTTTGTTTAATGTGAGTCCTTTGTAAATTTTCTTTTTCCTGGATGACTCTTCTCTATCATGGAATAAATACTGGGCAATTTATGGCATCAAAAAGCCAATTTCATTGGTAATACCATCTCATTTCAGATTCTACAGTTGTAATTTGTACCTGCAGAAAGCCCCCTTACTCTCGATCAGGAAGGAGAGTAGGTCAACTGTTTTCATTAGAAATTTTGAAATTGTTTCATTTTTTTTAAAAGCAAAGCACTGATCTGCATGGGCATAATCTGACAAACCAAATCCAAAAGATGCTTCAAATACATTGAAAGGCATGACTGGGGCAAATCCCAAGAAAATGATGAACGTAGAGGTTTACTAGAGTTTTGGGAAAGTCTGAAAAAGTAGTCTGAACATGGCATTTTGAGAGAATATTGTCATTGTGTCCTTTTTATAATGCCCAGGAATATCCCATTCCCAGACTGTAGAGAATTGAAGAACACTCTGAACAGTTCTGAGATATCTTGGCCTCAATATATATCTGGTATGATGCTATTTCTTCTGTTCTCCATCTGAGCTTGGCATACTTAGAGGAAAGAAATACTCATCTGCGAATGCTGTTTGTCAACTTCAGTTCAGCATTTAATAAAATCATTCCTCAGCATCTAGTAGTCAAACTGGACGTTTTAGGCCAGTGGTTCTCAACCTTTTTAATGCCACGACCCCAACCGATCGTACATCGAGGACTACTCAACCGGTCGTAAGTCGAGGACTTTCCCTGCCCGGGAGCGCCACGCATGTGTGGTGCCACCCCTGTGCCAGCCGAGGCATAGCTGGCAAGCGGCAGAGATGGCGCAGGCCGACCACCGGCTGGGCCACCAGCTGGCCCAGCCCAAGGGAGGTAAGGCACCCGCCGGGCCCCACGCATGCCAGAAACCCTCCCTGCGCCCGCCGGCCTCCCACCTCCCACCCCTCTTTTACTTACATTTTTAGTAGGTGTTCAGCAGGGAGGGGTGGAAACTTCCAGACAGCTCGCTTTCACTGCAGACAACTTACAGCACCGTTTGCAGAATGGGACTTTTGGCAGGCTCAGCAGGGCAGAGACAGCCTGGACAATTCCTATTGGCTTTTGAAATCTAATAGAATTAGACTCTATTCTATTGGCTTTCAAAAGCTAATAGAATAAAAGGGAGTAGCACAGCTAAGGAAAAGGGGAAAAAATGGTGGACTGTGTTGTTTGGTGACCCCCGTGAAATGGTCGTTCGACCCCAAATGGGGTCCTGACCCACAGGTTGAGAACCACTGTTTTAGGCTTTAATACTGCTTTGCGCAACTGGATTCTTGATTTTCTTATTGACAGGCCCCCGTATGTGGGCGTGGGACTAATATTTCTAACACCATTTTCTTGAGCACAGGTTCTCCTCAGGGCTACATCCTAAGTCCACTGTTGTTCATCCTGTTGACCCATGACTGTTGTGCAAGGTTTACCACCAATCATATTGTGAAGTACAACAGTAGTCGATCTTATTCAAGGTAACAATGAGAGTGCTTACCATAAGGAGGTAGAGGGTTTGGTGAACTGGTATAATAAAAACAGCCTAGTTTTAAATGTTGGAAAAACTAAAGAGATCATTGTCGATTTCAGAAAAAGCAGGCATAGCCACACTCCTCTGTGTATTAATGATTCACCTATGGAGATGGTTAGCAGCATCAAATTTCTAGGTGTGCAACTAATGCGTAGGCTGGCTTGGTCGATCAACAGCGTGAAGAGCCTGCATTTTCTGCATCGCATGAGAAAAGTACATCTTCCTTCCCCTGTCCTTACCACTTTCTATAGAGGGACATTTGAGAGCATCCTATTATATTGCATTGCAGTCTGGTTTGGAAGCATTACTGTATCAGACAGAAAGGTGGTGCAGAGAGTGGTAAGGCTGGCAGAAAATATTATTGGCAGTTCACTCTCTTCTATTCAGGACATGGCATACAATCATTGCTTGAGCAGGGTCTGCAGGATTGTCTGGGACACTACACATCCTCTTCACAAGCTGTTTTCCTTGTTACCTTCTGGGAGGAAACTTTGTGATATCCAAAGCAGAACATCTAGATTCAGTCACAGTTTTGTTCCATACGGTATTAACTCTGTGAACTCTCAAGCTTCCTCTTTCCACTATGTATTCAAGATGGACAGTGATTAATAGTTATATGTATTTATATGTAAGGGTGTAAGATATACATATGTATGTACATATATAGTATGTTGATATGTGTGTTATGTATGTGTACACTTTTGAGAACAGACAACAGTTTCATTTTTAATGTGTGCCAGTGTGCCGGCAGTAAAAAATGACAATAAAGATTACTGTATCTATCTATATCTCCTTCACAATTTGAGTGAAAAAAGGTGAAAAAACTGTATAGGCCTAAGCTACAGCCTATTCCTTTTACTAGGAAATGTTACAATTACAACCAAGCTCTAATTTTCTCCTTTTTAAAATACGAAGTCAAACCCCACCTAGAGAGGGTTCCTTTAACATTACAGGGATAATCTTTCCATTTAACAATTGGAGAATGGATTGAAATGAATGACCTCCAATTGATCCCTGGACCAATTTCTGAAATTTCTGATCCAGTCCTTGAAGTTGATTAGGTAGTCTCTGAAGAACTCTTATAGAAAGCTAATCAGACTTTAATTCAAGTTTGACATTATAAATATTGCTTCGGACTGAATTTCATCTTCTTATAAAATTATGCAGGTTCTTTTTAATGATTTAACGAAGATGGGGCCAATTGGTACACAATAAGGAACAGGCATTTAAAAGCTCACACAAACATATACAAGAATTCATCGCAAATTAGCAGTTCAAGTAGAAAAATGAAACAAGTCAACTCTGTTGCTAAAGTGCATTTCCGTGCGCATTTTAAATGTTTTATTGATTTTTAAAAGTTACAATCTTTAGCGCTTAGTAAACAACGTGTTGTCTGGGTTCACATATTTAACATTAACTTCTTCAATATAAAACTGTTCAGTACTGCACAATCCAGTATTTTTTCCTGGATTGCATTTTAAGAATGCCAAAATCTTAGAGGATTGCATAAACTGAATCTATTTTAATCAAGCGTTCTGCCAGTAAGATGCTTGACCTTCTTGAACCTGAACAAGGTTTCTGGAAGGAAAAAAAGACTGCTTCCAAATTCCTTGCAGATTAGGAACAAATAGCCTTTTGCTTGTGTAAATCTCTAAACATTTAGGTTCTCCACAACCACAAATCTTCTGATTGTTGACATGAGTGGGCACCAAGCAATTCAATAAGGTAGCATAAATTAAGCATTACAACCAGTGGTGGGATTCAAATATGTGAACAACTGGTTCTCTGTGTGGATGCCATTCCAGAAGTCCATTCTGAGCCTGGGCAACAGAAAATTGGCTACCAGTTCTGCTGAACTGGTGCAAACCGGCTGAATCCCACCACTGATTACAACTAATATTGATTAATTTTCAGAATAGCACTGAATCAAAAGTTATGCTGTAATCCTCATAACAAAATAAACTACATATTTTATATTTCTACAAATTCCATAGAAGGTACATGGTAATAAATGCTTTAATTGACCAGTTACTTGAAGTATAGAAACAGACTCTGAGGGATATCTATGGGATTAGTAGACTTCTGTGCTTTTTCAAAATTTATTTATAGAATATATTATTAAATATATTTAATGAATCAAGCTCAAGCAGTTCTCTATAAAATATCTGAGTTTCATAGGTCAGACCATAAACAGTATTTGAAGAAGGATACAGATATTCTTCATGTATTAGCAATAGAAGTTGTGTAACCTGCTTGTATTATATATGACATGGCCAATTAATCAATATTTTTGACTGAAAGGATCTAAAAATTGGTGGAAATCACCAAAACTAGTCTAGCACAAATAACGCTACTCTCGGTCAGCTATCCATTTTTCTTAATGTATATAAGAAATTGATTCAGTTCCTGTTATTAGAGCCTGGTTTACTACAGCAACCTATTAGAAATTTAAAATTTGTATTTCATTGGATTAGGAAATATTAATTTGGAAGAAAAATTGGCCCTATAGCAAGAAAACCTTACAATTAAAGCTAAATATAGTCAAATCTTATTCTCATATTAACACTATGCCCCAGCCATTACTACTTTATTTATTCTGATATTATTTTTGACATTTGAATAGTTTTCTTTAAAATCATATACTAATACATACAGATATACAAATAAACACTAATATTTTTTCTTTTGTCTGATTGTTTTGATTTGTTTTTCTTTTTAGTATACTTTAGTGTATATTTTGTAAAAGTATTATTTTAAAAATATCTAAAATACCTCATAACTTCATTTTATAAGAAGTAATGGATCAACTTCAGTAAAATCACAACAAAAATAGATAAACAGCCTAGCATTGTAAAGTGCAATAACCAAAAGCAAAATAAGAGATTAAAATAAAATATTTTTTTTTGTTCTGTTAGGAAATTCCTCCTTAGTTCCAGGTTGCTTCACTCCTTGATTAGTTTCCATTTGATAAAAAAGACTGAAATATTCAAATGTGTAACATAATAGAAATGTTTGGGAGAATAGAAAAGCCTTGACCAAAAAGAAAGCATTGTGGGTCAAAGTCTTTGGTCAAAGGGTCAACCTCCAACTCTCAGAAGAGAGGCTTATGAGTATAATTTTAGGATAATGATTATGTGCTATCATGTTGGCGTCGAGTTTTAGTAACCATATAAATGATTTTCTCCATGACAATCTTTTTCCCAGCATGTCTTTCAGGTTTTCCAATAATGCAACATCTTCCTGTAATGAGAGAGAGAGAGAGAGAGAGAGAGAGAGAGAGAGAGAGAGAGAGAGAGAGAGATCTTTGTATGTCTCCAAAACAGGACAGCTTTAATCAAAATAGATTGTTTGCATTCAATTTCATGCAGGCATTTTTACAAAGGAATGTCTGTATCTCTTTCTTATCACGCTAATTTACAAATAGTACTCTGTTTCCTAACTTTGTCTTTCCTCTTTTCTTCCTTCTTGCAGCTGGTTCTAAACCAAGACTTGGTACTCTAAGCAGCCAGAGAATCTGTTGCCGTTCCCGAGAGAAGAGCAGTATGACAATTAGCCATTGATCCAGCTGCTAGCATCATGATAAGGGAACTCCAACTCCCTCCTCCTGGAGGCGATCGCTCTAAGGGGAAACCTTTGAACATCACCGATTCTCAGAGCTTACTGTTTAACTGAATAATCAGGCTCAGAGCCTACTCCTCAAAATAATAATAAGAAACATACATACATACACCAGCACACAGGAATTGCCATACAGTTCTGATTCACTTGGAAACTAGGATCTCATCATTTTATAAAGAGGCAATATGTTTGGGCCAAATCTTAAAAAGCAAAAAAAAAAAAAAAAAAAATCTTTGCATGACTTCTAAAGTTAATTATGCTTGGAGCCAAACCAAGGTCATTATTCTTTTGTTGATGTTTTCAGAACGATTGCAGCCTAAATCTGCAGGTTATAAAGGCTCGATTGACATCTAATCCTAGGCCAGGTCGTAACTTCAAAAACTAGTTTGTTTTAATCTCACAGGAAGGTTCTATTCCAGTGGTTCTCAACCTGTGGGTCGGGACCCCATTTGGGGTCAAATGACCATTTCACGGGGGTCGCCAAACCACGCTGTCCGCCATTTTTTTCCCTTTTCCCTAGCTGTCCTACTCCCTCTTATTGGTGGCCACACCCACTTGGGGGTCACCACAACATGGGGAACTGTATTATGGGGTCACGGCATTAGAAAGGTTGAGAACCACTGTTCTATTCAGTCTTGCCTTCAGTCTTTAGGTGCATGTACAAGATTTATTTTACTCAAAATAACCTGCCTACTTTCTGGTAATGGGTCTTTCTCTGGAAGTCTTTCTCTGGAATGTGAACATGGAAAAGCTACTTGTTACTAGGCTGTATTTAGTATAGCAAATGGTTGTTTCACTTTAGAGGCTTGAGCAATGTGACTCCTTTCAAAGTTGCTCTTGATGCTTTTTTGCCCATCAGTGATTTTTTTTTACAACCGATAATATCTTGTCAGCTGACTCATGCTTCTTCCCCCCTCTGGTTCAAAGTTAGGCTTATCAACTGAAGGTTGATAGTTACCTCGGCAAATTTTTGTATCCATATCTTAGCAAGAATATCACATTAATCTATGACAGTGGTTCTCAACGTTTGTGTGATGGTGACCCCCGTCACACAAACGTTCTGTGCATGCGTGGCACCGCGCGCATGGGGTGCCGCCCCCATGCGCGGCACGCATGCGCGGCAGCGGCCCGTGAGGGGAGAAAATGGCGGATCGCCTTCTTTGGCGACCCCCGAAAAATGGTCGATCGACCCCAAATGGGGTCGCGACCCATAGGTTGAGAACCGCTGATCTATGACATCTATTGGGTAAAAACTATTCAGTTGTGAGATTTTAACATAAATGATAGATGAAAAAAAAAGAAAGAAAAGAGAAAAGAAAGGAAAACAAGAGAAGTATATTTCTGCAACAATCAAGTAATAGAAAATACACTAACATGATTGTTGCAGAAATATATTGCAGTTTTGGATCCCTGAAAGAGATTGAGGGTCTATGGACTGCTTCAACCAGGGCCTTTTCACATACCCAAGGTCCCCAGTCCATAGACCTTCAATCTCTTTCAGGGATCCAAAACTGTCTTCATTGTAACCACTCTGATAATTCTGGATGAGCCAGTGAGAACAAACTAGTTCTCCCTTCCAGATAACCCATAAGAAAGCATTACAAACAGCCTCCAGTTGACATCTCCATGCCGCATTTGTTTTTGGAGTTGAAAAACTAAGAAGATGCAGGCTAACTGCAAAACTGCATGAAGGCTAAGGAAAGGACATAGGGGGGTGGGTGGGAGGGGGGAGCTACAGTGATTTAGTAAATGTAATGGTTGATGAAGGAGCCAGAGGTTGGGAGGTAGTCCTTTCCAATGGGAAACTAGCATATTCCAAACTCTACAAAATTCTAGCCCTCCTAGAATTTCAGTTGACCACAGCTGGGCTGAAAGAAATTTGATTTAGCTGCCTGGCATTGATGATTCCTGGGATCATGGAACTATGCACCAATTCATGACTGGCACCATTCATGTGGCATTGCCTTCAGGCATCCTTGCTGAATTAATCCTACCTAGCAAGCGTAGAGGTTACTCTGTAGATTAGTTGCTTTGACTTACTCTCATGTGTTTATTATACTGTAGAATAAGAATGGGGTGTAAAGCCAGCCTGGTATAATTTCCTTTGATTTACAACAAGCTTTTCAAATTTGAACTCCTTTACTCTGCAAAGTTCTGTCTCACAGTGCAAAATGATTAGAGAAAGAAATAATGTGTTGGATAGAGGTCGTCAGGGCCAATCTGGAGACACCTGTTAACCTTTGAAAGATGGAGGTCAGCCCTAGAGTTCTGAATAAGTAATGTGTAACTGTAGTAAAGGAGTATACAGTAAAGTATTTCTTTATTCCCTGGACTTCTCCTTCTGGCTAATTTCCAGGTGCAAATGAAAAATGTCAGAAAGCTTGTTCAAACCTTGACCCTCAACTAACTTAAGGGGTGACATTTTGCAGGTAGACATCATGACATTTCCGAATGTTCTTGCTGCTTTAGAATGGCAATCTGAGATCTGCAAATCACTGTATCCATTGGAAATATGTTATATTTAGCTCCTGGATAATGAAATATTTCTTTTACTGCTGGTAATCCTTTTTCTTCACCTCATTAGAAATAGAAATTGCATAAATTGTCCGAGGATCGGTAATGAAAAGAGCATGACTTAATTTCAGTTAAATGTCATGAATAGAAGAAAAGCAAATACTTGGTACAGGGCAAGGCAGCATGTGGCTTTCAAGGTTCATCCTAGAATGTTGGAAGAGACCTAGGAAATCATCTAGCAGCCTTGAGCTCCTGGATGAAAGGTGGTGTATAAGTCTAGCAAATATTATATTTGCAGTCCAGTAAGTGCAGAACAGAGAGAGCTTCTAATTACCTTGACACTATACTTCTGCCAATGTAGCCCAGAATTATTGATGATGATGATGACATGCCATCAACTTGTTGTCAATGCTTTGTGACCACATAGATAGATCTTCTCTATGATTCTCTCGGTATTTCAGCATTTCCAACGTTGCTACAGTAATGGAGTCTATGCACCTAGGTGTAGTCATCCTCTTCTTTTCTTCCACCTTTCCCAGCATTGGTGCATTATCCAAAATCTTGACATGATGTGTCCAGAGTAGGGTAACTTCAGCTTGGTCATTTGGGCCTCTAGTGAAAACTCTGAATTGATTTGTTCAAAGATTAACTGGTTTGTTTTCCTGATTGTGTACTAAACGTTCAGGAGTTTTCTCCAATAACAAAGTTCTAACTGTCATACTCTTCCTAGTTTAGTTCTTCAAAGTCCAATTTCCACTTCCATAGAATATCACAATGAATATCCTGGAGATTTTTTTCAGGTACTTGTCCTGAAGTCAGGATATGTTACTTCCACCTTATTCATATTCAACTATGGCCATTCAGATTGGTTTGGCATGACTGTCTTCCAATATTTGAGGAGTCATCCTACAGAAGAGGGGCTCAACCTATTGGTGCATTGAAATAAGAAATAAGAAATACCATTTGCCTGAAAGCAAGAACTGGTGGGACCACAAAATAGGCAAAGTAATAGAAAATGAAGAAGTTGAAGTGCTCCCCTATCTCTTTTGTCTCAAAGACATTATTTAAGGCACTTCTGTGTTGAAAGGATTAGCCGGTGACATAACTGTTGGCCAGGGGACACCTTTCATGTCCCCATCAAAGAGCTGGAGTGAATGATAGGAGCTCACCTCTCCATGCAGCAGCACTCAAGTCTTGAATGAGAGCTTGCTAACCTCCAACCCAGTGTCCTAACCACATGAGCCACCATGCTTCACGCTAAAGTGCTCTATGATTTTAGAATTCAAACAGACAAGCTTCTGCCACACACCCCAGATTGAACAACTGTTAATAAGAAACATTTTTAAAAAGCCCAGATAGTGGGAATTGCACTGCCTGAAGATAGCAAAACAGAAGAATTGACGAAAAACACAAAATGCAAAGACTGCAGATAGAAATAGTACAACTGCGGCAAAAAAAAAGCAAAGAGGACCAATAATAATAGGTGCCTTGGGTGGAATTCCAAAAGAGCTGAAGCACCACCTGAACAACATCTGCATTGATAATATCACCATCAGTCAATTGCAAAAGGCAGTTTTACTTGGAACAGCTTAGGTCTTGTGATGATAACTTTTGTAATATCAAACAACAGCATCTGCCTATCTTTAGGACTCAATAAGTGGATAAAAATGCCAAAATGCCATCTAACTGACTGTGCAACCAACCATAATAATAATATAGGATCTTTGCATGAATGTTCTGCTACAAACAAGCAATTATTTAATTAAGGCTGATGTAATCATCAAAATAACAAAATCAAGGTACAAATAGATGATTAAATCTTCTGATTGTTTATTCATTATAACACTCATTAAAAGTCAACATAGCATCTTGAAATTTAACTTACCTGTTTAAAGTGCACAAATTTTCACAAACCACTAGATCAGCGGTTCTCAAAGTTTGTGTGACGGCGATCCCTGCCACACAAACATTCTGCGCATGCGTGGCGCCGCGCGCATGGGGGGGCAGCGCCCCCGTGCGCCGCGCACATGGGGGCGCCCCATGCACGGCGCGCATGCGTGGCGGCGCCCCCATGTGTGGCGTGCATGCGCCGTGGCACCCGATGCGTGGCGCGCATGCGCGACGCCGCCCCCTGAGGGGAGAAAATGGCAGATCGCCTTCTTTGGCGACCCCTGAAAAATGGTCGATTGACCCCAAATGGGGTCGCGACCCATAGGTTGAGAACTGCTGCACTAGATGTTAGACTGCAACTTCCCAACATGCTGGTCTAGAATTAATGGGTCTAAGATCAACAACTTTAGAATGTCCTAGGCCTAATCCTTCTCAAATTTTCTTAGCTTTGCATGCTTCACCTTGATGAAGAGTTTCGCTTCGTAAATGTACTATAAAGCATTATATTGAGGTGACAAGGCCTTACAGCTTCTTCCGGTATTTGCAAAAGCTGAAAAATACATTTGTGTCTATTGAAAGAAGCAGCTATTCTGGAGAAAGCATGACTGTGTCATTGCTTCTGTACTTGTAGATGTGAGGAAGCAAAACACCTCCATCTCCAACATTAGCATAATTCTAAATTAAGCTTGGAAGAGGCATTAATTAATGGGATATTAAATAATGCATGGTGTGGAAGACTGCTGAAAGTTTTTGGAGGACCACCGCTATTCAAGATGAAAATAAGTATTTGTTTAATAAGGGGGCTTCCTCCATATCTGAAATTGAATTTTCCCACATGTCTCCCACCTTAGTTTTATCTCTTTCCCCACCGCTTTCCTCAGCATGGTTTTATTACACTTTTTTTTCAGAACAAAAAATTGTTATTTCCTTGCCCTTCAGATTATGTACAGTACTATGCGTGAATGTATGCATATTGACATCAATATTTTGCCAATGAAGAAATACTTTTTTAATAGAAGATTTTCTTCTAACACAGTCCTTGACTGCCAGTCACACATAAGATGGGTCACTATCCCATAGATTCTATGTTGGAAATTTGATCTTTGTAATTTGCAGGAAAGGGAGGTTGAGTGTACAATTCCTGCAGCAAGAATCCTATATTTTGAATTTGCTAATGATTCAGTTATGCCATGGATGAAGCTTGAAGGATAGGGAAATCCCACTATCTGTATTGCCTGACAATATTGTTGAAATATTTCTGTTTAAGCAGTGGATAAAAAAAATAGACAGCTAGTAGAGAAATAACATGTTTGGAAATTTTGTTATTGTAGATTGTAATTGCTGCTTTCTAAGACAAAACTGATCTAACCCAGTATACATTATTTTTTCCTTTCCTGTCTTCCCTCTTCAATATTTGCACAAGTATCATATTTTGAAGAAACTGGGGAAAGCATATTCCTACTGAGCCGTAAAACTAGTAAAATAAATGCTTAATTTGTTTTTGTTTTTTTAATCTTCCAACATTGGACATTTCCAAGAAATCTCGTATCAGAATCTATGTCAATAAATAACTTTGTAAATTTAAGAGCTTAGAGTTATGATTAAAAGTAATTTATAATATGTCAGCTTTCAGAAATATAATATTTATGCTTTTCAAGATGTTTATTGTAGACAGTGTTGTCATGGTTTATTATTTCTTGCTCCACTAAGTGTAAGTATAATCTCTAAGTATATTGCAGAAATAAATTTCTATTCATGGTGGCCATCCTGCTTTGTTCAAAGCAATTTGTGTTCCTCTTAGCTACAAAGTTCAAATATATACTAGATACCAAGAAGTAAAAATGGAGACCAAATTTTAAAAATTAACAGGGTGGGCCATAGGAGGAGGCAAAAAATAATAAGAAAAAAAGGATATTTCTAAATAATAAATAAATATCAATATGCTGGAGCTATTCATTGTTCTACTAACTCAGAGCTGAACTGAAAGGTTTTAAGGACTGATCACCTTAGGACATGTCAAAGATTTGACTACCAAATAGCCATAGGGTTTTGGATTAGTATTTAAATGCTTTCAGTGCTGATGTTGGGATGGTGTTTATCCTCCTTCTGGAGTAGACAGAGAACAGAGCAAGCCATGTGGCTCATATCTCTCCCCTCAAAAATCATACTGCTGTTTCTCAGAAGCTGCTATTAGAGATAATTGCCTCACATATCTAATGGCAAAACTGATCCCGGATCTCCTGACTCAGAATTTTTACTTTTCCACAAAGGAATTGTCAGCTGAGAAAACTTCACAGAGGGTAACATCCAACTAACTCAGTTTGCTAGGTCAATAGATATGATGTAACCCTGTGTTCTATCCAAGCAAATAATAATAGATTCAGAAAATATTCATCACTACTGTGCAGAAAATATTCATCAATACTGTGATAATTATTATTGTTGGATAACAAATATCAACATAGATATTAATATTTAAAATGATCTTGTACTTAGAAAAAGTGCTTCCAGTCAACAATATGGGTAAGAGGAATTTTAGTTCCTTCATTTCTTATATGAATACATCAACATTTGAAAATTGTTTCATGATTATGACATAAAGAATTTCAAATTTTAAAAAAGTAATTGAGAGAAACCAAAATTGACAGATTTATTAAATTGGTCAAAAGGTTTTGAGGACTTAGCTCTTAAAATCAGATTTGTTTACTTCTTAAATGTCTGGCTTGAATCTCTGTTTATTTAACCATGGTTGGCATACTGAGTTAGAGTTTTCACCATTTTTTTCTGGCAAGTTCGTTAGTTTAAAAGCCAACATTATACATAAGTACCGTGTTAATTACACAAAGCCATATCAATCAGACTTCTTGAAGTGTTGAACCAGCTCTTCATTGACATCAAAGAAAGGCTAGATAACATGATTTTATAAAGTCAAAACTCAATTCATTCTATAAAAATAAATTGTAGGATGTTTTATATAAGAGGAATTATTTTGTATTTGTAATGTATTATTTAATTTATCAGTTTGTTCATTTTTATATCTTATTTTGTTTGGCATTCATATTTGTCTTATTTTGTAGTTGTATTAAAGCGCTCTCTCTCTCTCTCTCTCTCTCTCTCTCTGTGTGTGTGTGTGTGTGTGTGTGTGTGTGTGTTGTGTGTATTAAGGGCTTCCAAATCTGAGTTGCAGAAACTTAGACAGCAGTTAGAGTTTGCTATCCATCATTGCTTATATCTATTGGCTGTACAGATTCTTGCAGCCCAAATATGGTAATCTTAATTTCTGCTGAATTTGACCAGTCCAGTAATATATATATTCATTGTTGAAGCAATTTGCCAAAATTTGCTTTAAAAAAGCAGGGTAGAAAAAGTGTAAGTTAAAAAATAGTTTGGGGAAAAGTAGCATTCAATTAAACCGAAATGCCAAAAAGAGTGACTCATTAATTAAAATATCTCAGATGTTTCCTGGGGGGAAAAAGAGTTTTGAACATTGTTTTTAAAGATTTTTTTTTAAAATTGAAAAATATTCTGGTGGGGAAAAATCAAAAGGTTGACCGCATGCCTTTTATTGTTGACTCCTCGCAGCTGCCTGGACCAGGCTCTGAAGTTTTCTTAGAAAGATTTTCAGAAGGCGTTTGCTCTTGTCTTTTTTTCCTAGGGTTTCAGGAGAGAAACTGGTCAAAGTCACCCAGCTGGCTTCATAGCTAAGCTGGGGCTGGATCTCACAGTCCCGCAGTTTCTAGCCTAGTGCCTGAACCTCTATGCCAAATTGATTCTCTTCAGGCTGCTAGAGATGATCAGTAATGAGCATGATCCACTTGTCAGTACAATATACCAAACCTAGACAAACATGGGTAATTTCAAACTATTACATCTATAATTGTGGACTTTCCAATTGATAACACAAAAGGAAGTGTAAGTTTTGTCTTGGAGCACAAGAAAAATATGTTTTCTCATGTTGTCTTCAGACCCTTAAGGAGGCCAGCAGGGTTGGGGCCAACCTAATTCTGGAGGGATGGTGGGTACTATGGGGGTTCCACTATCTGACATTCCAATGGTACCTGTAGTATGTCTCTCCTGCTAAATTGGATATGACTGGTAAAGACAACCGGGAAGATAAGGTTCCATTAGCACCAAGTCATTAGAGCTTTAAGGTTAACTACTGAATGAAGTTTAATTGGCTGAAGCTTCCAAATATCTTCAAGGGCAGCCCCACATAGAACATATTGCAGTAATCCAACCAGGAAATCACAAGGGCATGTGAGACTGTGATCAGATACTATGTTGAGCAGACATGTGGAAGACTTTGGATGGATCAGGACAGGGAACTCATCTGTGGCAGTAGTTTTACAAAATGTTTCTGACTGATCCATATTATTTGCTGCTGAGAATATTTGAGATGGTTCATAAATAGCCATTTCATAATTACAAATATTTGAGATGGTTCATAAATAGCCATTTCATAGTTACAAATGTACTAACAAGAAGTTTGTATTCTGACACTATAGTGTGTCACATATTCCTTGGGGCAACAGGAAAGACCAACATAACTAGCAGGACAAATTTTAAATACATTCCTTATTGAATTACGAGTGTCATGTTTCATTATAAATTAATTTATGACTGCTTGCTTTAGACTTCATCTCCATTTCCCTATCACTGCAGTTATTTTGCCATGAACAGATGACAGATAGATAGATAGATAGATAGATAGATAGATAGATAGATAGATAGATAGAGAGATAGAGAGATAAAGATAGTCACCTACATGTATATATTCTTACATATACTATAATCAATCAAAACGTGTGAGAGAGTTTTGTAGCTGTTCTGCTATGGATAATTATTTTTTCAGGGCCTATTCTCCATGCTACAATTAATTTGAAAGAATTATTAAAACAGTTGCAAAGAAATATTTACTTTGTCACTGTATTTAACATTTTCACAACTCTCACTCATAGCATGGCAAATATGCAGTGCATTTATATTACACATGCAAATATAAGTAATATGTTGTTTTACAAAGTAATTTGGAAAGAGTGATTTGCTTATGCCCCCAACACTTTTAAAAAATGTACAACCTTTAACATACCACCTTCTGGAGTCTTCATACACAAGATAAATAGGTCCTCCTGCCCACATTTTTGAACTTACCGAATGCATCTGATTTGTGACTGTATAACCCAAATCACTGGATGAGAAAACTTTAATTTGAACCAGCAGGGTTCCCCCATTCTAGTAAAGTGCCATATCTTGGCTGCTAAAAGGACTATAAGATGCAGAAAACATTTACTTTGATGCCACTTAGTGGGATCTCTAGATGGTTGAGATCTAGATTTAGTAATTCTAATTCTAGCTCCTGCAAGATTCCAGAAGAACTGTGATTGGAACGCTCTAATGAATGGCATATAGTTTAAGGTTTCTCTCCATTTGTTTTATGTTGAATTCTAATATCACCAAATCACGGATAATGATGGAATGTGGAACAGAAGCAGAAGGACTTGGACCTCTATGAGCAAAACAGGAACAGGAGGGAAGTAACTAAATTTATGTGAAAGGGTCTGGGTGCAAACCTGTGACTTATATACTTGCACCAAACTTGCAGCCTCTTTTGTGTAAAGATAGAATTCGGATCACGATATCACTGCAGGCAACTTCTTAACAGTTGTGGGAAATAGAAGTTAAAAGGTGGATTGTCAGCACAATGAATTCCAAGGTCTGAGGATGGAGTTAGCTCTACCCACTCATGTGTAAGAAGCTTGTTCAATGATGATAGCATGAATGTCTCAATCCCATAAACCAGAATGCAACTATAAATCAAAATTACGAACCATGAAGTTGCAAGTTCTTCGCAGTGGCAATTTTCTGGATTTCTGCATTCATTTATTAAACAGTATAAAATGCAGTGGTACTTAGAAAGGGATGTCTAAGATGGTGCTGCTCTTACCCCCAGCACCTGAATTAAAACTCAATAAAAACTATTATGACCCTTTATAGAATAATAGATATGTTGTGACATAAACATGCATATTATGATAAATCAATTCATCTTTATGGCAGCCATTCCCGTCCTAGGGTTCTGAGGCTGCCAGTGGAAGAAATCTGGCCAGCCATGAATAAAAATGTTGGAAGAATAAACTCAGCTAATCTTAAATGCATCAGAAAACTGCTTAAAGTCTTGGCAATATCTATTCTTTTGTTTTAGTTGTAACACGCTTCCTTTTCCTCTAAGAACACTTAAAATCATCAGAAACTAGGATGTCTGTTTTAAAAATAAAGAATTGCAGCAGAGGAATACATTAACCTTATTCATTCTATACAATAGAGAAAGCCCTTCAGCATGCCAAAAAAAAGAAAAGAAAATTATTACAGTATTAAAGTTTAAGTAGCTGTACAGATAATCCTCAAATTATGACCATAATGGAGCCTGCCAATTGCAGTCATAAGTCATCATGGTCATAAAGTGGATCAGTCATGCGACTGATCTGATTTGTGACTTTTTTGTGGCGGTATTAAGTGAACCCATGATTCATTATCGACCAGTTTTGCCAAAAAAAAAAAAAAAAAAAAACAGAAGTAAATGCCAGTTTTCTGAAAAGCAATCATAAAACATTGTCACATGACCCTGGAACACTGAAAAAAAAAGGCATAAATATGGACCCTTGGCTAAGCACCGGAAGTGTGGCCACATGATCACAGGGGAGGGTGACTGTCAGAACTTTGAATCTGGGTTATGATTATCCCCCAGGTAGGTCCATCATAATTTTAAATGGGTTGGTAAGTGACCGACCCAAAGGTGCTTTTTCAGGAGGCAACTGGACTTTCTTGTTTTACATCCTGCAGTCAAGAAGGCTCCACATACATTTGCACTACTAGGGCGACCCGGAGGACACAGTTAAACCTCCAAGTGGCCTCAACAGCTCTCTAAAAGAATGCAAATGAACAGCTGTCTGAAAGAAATACAAATCCTTCCATTCCCCACTGAAGAAGCTTCTTGGAGGGGAAGCAAAACGTCTTCAAAGAAAAACAAGAAAGTCCAGTTGCCTCCTGAAAAAGCAGCTTTGGGACAACAATGACCTGGATGACTAAGACAGTTAGTAACTAACCAATCATAAACTGAGGACTTCCTGTAGGCTCCGGGCTTAAAACTTCACAACAGTAGATGGCAACAAAGAGATATAATGTACTTTTTTTTTACTGCCATTTTACTGCCATCTAATGATCACCGTGAACTTTGAAATTCAAATGTGATAGCCCAGGTTTTCATTATTAATTTCCCAGATTTATAGGACTGGAAAAGATTTGGGAAGGGTGTTTAGAGGTCGTCTAGTCCAACCCTTGCTTCCCAGAAATGTATTCTTCTCTTTTAAGATTGATCAACTATTATTTTTTCTGTAATCCACAGACATTTGGATCATCAAATGAAATATAGGCACCAAGCATCTTGTTAACAAAAAAAGTTTTAAGATTAAGTGTTACATTGGGCAGGAGAACCAGGGGCGCTGGCGGGAGCAGGCCGGCTTGCAAGACCTCGCCAGCAACGGGGCCGCCATGTCTCAAACCCTACAGACAAATGGCACACAACCATTGAGCAAAACATGGAAATTCAGCTTACATGAACTTGAAAGAACACCTCAGGTATTATGCCTGAAAAGACTAATAAGCAGAAATTATATTTAATCTTACACATCACTATAGCAGCGAGAATAATTTTTGCACAATACTGGAAGAATGAAGGACTGCATCAGAGGAAGAAATAATCAGGAAAATATTGGAATGTGCAGAGATGGACAGATTAACTATGAGGTTGAAAGATAAAGAAGATACAGACTACTATCAAATTTGGAACTTAGTTTATTCTTGGCTAGAGAAAACAATGAAGGATTAGGAATTGAACATGTATTAGCATAGCAAACTCCAGACAACTTGTTGATTGGAAAAATTAACAAATGTTGATAAAAAAAACAATAAAATTTTTATATATATAAAAAAAGATTAAGTGTTACATTGATCTAAGGGTGTGTGGTAATGCAGTTAAAAGGGGGGGCATTTTCCCCAAACTAAGTCAGTTGTTGATAAAGTGAAATACCAAAAGAAGGGCAAGACAGAAAGGAAAGGGAAGAAATGGAAGCAAAAGTTCAAATAATTTGATTCAAAATCCACTTCTGGATTTTTTTGTTTGTTTATTAGTTTTATTCATTTATAACAAAAAATGTGAAAATACAAAAGCAAATAGTAAGGAACAACAGCAGAGAAAGGGAAAATAAAAAAGTGGAGGGAAATAAACAAAAGGCACCAACTTCTGACTCTCTGTTGCAGTAAAATTAGACATTACATTTACATTTCTATAATAGTATGCATTAGCCATTTGTATATCGGCAAATCAGTCTAATTGGTAAAACGCAAAATCATAATATCATTTTTTTCCACCTCAAGCACTAAGTCCAGAAGCAGTTTCCAAGTAGAAACAAAAGTACTTATGTTCTTTTCTTTTATCAGCACAGTCAATTTGGCCCTCTCTGCTCATTCCATCAGCTTTTGTAACCGTTTGTCCATGGTGGGAATCGAGGCATCCTTCCACTTTTGTGCATAGAGCAGTCTTGCTGCCGTTGCCATATGAGAGTTCCATTTTTTTCCCCAGTTCTCTTTCCATTAGGCCCAGAAGGAAAGTTTCTGGTTTAATCTTTATGTTCACTTTAAGAATTTTCTCCATTAATATATGAATCCTACTCCAATATTTCTTTTCCTTATCACATGTCCACCGTAAATGATAAAAGATCCCTTCTTTACATTTACATTTTCAAAATTCATTTGAAATACTTTTATGCATTCTAGGTAACTTACCTAGTGTTAAATACCAGTGATACATGATTTTGTAAAAAAATTCTTTTAGCTTATAATTAATTGTGCTAACTCGGAGATAAAGAGTTGCGCCTTGTTGCCTGGAATCATAACAGTGTCCAATATTTTTCTCCATCCAGGAGCTTCCAATCCCCCTCTCCCTTCTGGAGATCTTCCTATCATCCAGGCAGACCTCACTTTATCTTTGAGAAATAGCAATGCCAATAAAGCTCAGAAGGATGAGAGGTCAGCCTGCCTCCTCTGCTCTCTAAGGTGTGGCAGATAGTTGTGGGTGAAGCAGGCAGACTGTAAATTGTACCATACTTGATGTGACCCTAGGAATCGAAATGGAAGGGCACAACATTCATCTGCTGCTTAAGAAGTCAAGAAAGGAAGGGGGTAGAAAGCTTTGGGCAAAAAGTGGGAGCCTTAAATTTTCCTCTGGCTGGAATATTTGCCTGGTATAGGAGATGAGCATTACCAAAGATATGCAGTCTGATCCCCTGCAGTCTGCAGAGGTTTTGGACTCCAACCAGTATGAGCAAAGGCAAGGAGTTATGGGAATTGGAATCCAAACTAACTGTATGGAACTAGGCTCCCTATCCTAGGGCATTATGAACTCTCAGCAAGTATATATCCAAATCAGAAATATAGATTTCAGTGATGCCTGGACATTTAGGTTTTTAACCTTCACACTGAATTATTGTCTCCTTCAAAACATTTCAACTTTCCAGTTTTTTTTAAAAAAAATATACCTATGAATGTGATCAAAATAGGCACTTCAATTTATATATATTAAATACTTATCCATAATTATTTATGCCAACATAGCCCCAAATGTGAATTTTCATCAGAAAATGCACATACGGATACTCTCTATGCAGTCCTTTTAGTTTAGCTGCTATAACAACCTGAGTTATAATAATCAACAAAGGAAAAGGTAAAGCTAAATTAAAAGTGAGAAAGACAGAGTCAATTCAAAGTCACAAGTCAAGTCAGGCTAGCATTCAAATGTCCCTTTAATCAAGGGAAACCAAGTGTGTCTGTCCAGCTTTGTCATTTCTCCTATTCCCTACATTCCAGACAAGATTTCAAGTTATCCTCCAGCCCTTAGTTATCCCTTGGCCATTCTGAGTCATTCACCTTCTTTTATCCTATCACAGATTTTTATCAGGCATGGCTGTAAGGCAAAACATTAGTGACAGTCCATCTGCCCACAGCAATCAAGGCTTAGAAACAATAGCAGAGCATATGCACAAGAGCTTTTAACAAGAACTCTCGGCTTCTCTTGAATTGTACATTTTTTCACCAGTTCCCAATGATGTCTATCTGGTTTTATATTTCTCTGGGATTTGATACTGCACCTTGTTATTTTTACCACAAGCTTCACACAAAAAATAGCTGTATAGCTTTTATTGTTAGTAAGATTTGAACTAATTCCTTAAGTGTAATGGTACAAAAATAGATGTTTTTTTTTTTTTTTTGCTGTATTCACCAATTTCGGTTTGTACTGTTCACTGAAGAATGCAAGGAGAGGAGAAAGAGAAAAGCTCAGTCCTGCAAACAAGGGGGGGGGGAGGAGAAATACCCATCTCCAAATTCAGTTTATCCTAAAATAAAATGGAACATCTCAAATTAATTTTTATTTAACCTCCAGGCATGAGCATGGATTTTGTACCAAATTTTCCACGGCCTTGATACCCTTTGAATCTGCTCTCAGGACTCTCAGGACACCAAAACGCAGAAATGTTGAAAATCCTGGCTGGAGCATGCTGACAGCCTACATGGAGGAGGAAGGAGGGAAGAAGAAGGTGACCAACTCTGCGCATGGCTTTTGGAAACGCAATTCATCTTTTGCTTTATGAGCACCAAATTTATCAACAGCTTGGAGTCATTAAAAAGAGACATATATCAAAAAGCTCAACTGTCCCTCTGACATTGTATAAAATAAATAAATCATGAAATTGTCAGCCTCCTCTCCAGCTGAAAAGGTAGTTGCCAACCATTTTTAAACCAGGGAAATGTCTAGTCTAATGAAAAGAAGGACTAGGGGTGACCTGGTAGCAGTGTTCCAATATCTCAGGGGCTGCCACAAAGAAGAGGGGGTCAAGCTATTCTCCAAAGCACCTGAAGGCAGGACAAGAAGCAACTGATGGAAACTAATCAAGGAGAGAATAAACCTAGAACTAAGAAGAAATGTTCTGATAGTTAGAACAATTAATCAGAGGAACAACCTGCCTCCAGAAATTGTGGATGCTCCAACATTGGAACTTTTTAAGAAGAGACTGGACAGCCATTTGTCTGAAATGGTATAGGCTTTCCTGCCTGAGAAGATGGTTGGACTAGATGATCTCCAAGGTCCCTTCCAACTCTATTATTATTGTATTATATTATTATTCTACTCTAAATAACCACAGGCAGTCAAAATTAAATTGTAACCCCACCCCAATGGCAACTTATTGCCAGACTGATTCTGAAGTGAGATGCAATAGAAGGGAATCTGAGACAGGGTGATTTTTTCATTAGCTTTAATGGCAATGGCAAATCGTCTGGCATTTCCAATATGCCAGCATTAAGTGACTAGAGCACTGTCTATTAAAATAAGAGTTCAGAACTTCAATAGCTCTTCAGTATGAAGCTGTCAGCTATGGAGGATTCCGTGACGGTGACATTGATTTGTCCATTCCAATGGAGAGGCAGGGGGAAAGTGAGGAGTTTTTTGCACAGGGGAATGAGAAAAGAAATAGGTTTAATTAATCTTAAATGTCTTTGCACTCTGAGAATTGTAGACCTGGAAGAGTTCCTGTACTAACATGATTAGCAAATATTGACTTTTGAGTACAATAATAATGTGTCATCCAAAACCCTTGATAAGTAACTTAAGTACTTCCTTAGCTTGTGCCTTATTAAATTAGATGGGGTATATGGTCGAGACACATTATACAAAGTCTCACAAATGAGAAATCCACCCTAAAGATTTTAACATTGATTAAAGGAGAGAAACGTTACAATCAGATGGAATTGGCAAGGCCACATTCTCATCTCTGTGATATTTAGGGTCAAACAACTGGTGACAGATCAGCTACATACGTTTTTGCTCTCACAAGCTTGAGATATTTGCAGAACAAATGCAGAGCTGAACTGAGTGGGAACAGCTCTGTTTGCTTGCCTGTGTGACTTTTCTACTTACATACAAAGCAGAGAGGGGGACTTATTTATATAAGAACAAAAATAATGTAAACGCAGTCTAAGCTCTACTGCCACAGACATTTTGTTGTGTCAACCTCGTTGTGCCATAAAATGGCCAGGTATTCTCTTTCGGATATGATAGCCCTCTGTATGAAGGGCTCTTGTTCAAAAGCACTTCTATTGTAGGAAGAGGCCACCTGCTACTCCCAAAAAAGTAGTGATCTATAGTAAATGCTCGTTAGCATAATGAATTGAAAGGAGTTTAGAGAGTTGTAACTCCCAACATTTGGAGAACCCCATTGCTGCTTCTGACTGTATTTAACAGGGTGCTAATTCCAAGTCAGATCTAACCTAAAACAAAAGTTTAAAAATGTGGGATGAGCAGAGATTTGAAAATGCTAATCATCCAGATTGGAGACTGAAGAAAAACACAATATAGTATAACTCATGAAATATTTTCTGATCAAGTCACCTAGATCACAGGCTGTTCTGTTATGGTCAGATATATTAGATTCTATTAGTATTACAATAGTATTTCCAAATTTTCAAATACTGGTACATATATAAATAAATATGGGCTTGGTTCTAGCTATGCTGACCTTGTTTTACATTGATTTCTCTGTAGTCTATAGAAATTGATTTTAAACAATAAAAACCTCTGCAAACTTCTGCTTTAAAACCTATTGTAGATTTGGAAGATGCAAATTTATGAAGTCAACAGGATGACTTTGTGGCAATCAGGCTACATCATAGATTGCTATCCTAAGGAGAGAATTAGGGAAGTCCACAGACCTGCCATCTTGAGCTTCCATAGGATAAGTTCTATATAAATGCAATAAATAATAATTTAAAAATAATTAGTTTACTGAAACAGACCCATACTGTGTAGCACTATTATGAAGAAAAAAATAGAAATGTAAAAATCCAAAATAGCTGCTAAAAGTAAAATGATTATTACATTTACAAATTAGACACACACACACCAGACACATACATATACATGTACATAGTATTTCAGTTCCTTTCATCTAATTGAGAGAGCTCATTTGGTAAAGTATTTAAAGGCAACGAATTAAAGTCAAGAGTTCTAGTCTTGCCTTAGGCATGAAAGCCAGCTGGAGAACTTTGGGACAGTCATACCCTCAGCCCTAGGAAAAAGGTACTGGCAAACCATTTCTGAATATGTTGCCAAGAAAATTGTGTGGACTTGTTCCTGCAATCATTATGAGGCAGGGCTGATTTGATAGCAACAACTTCTGATTGAGTCACGTAATTCCTCTGCTGAACCATACTTAAGCTACTCCTTGATTACTGGCATCTGGTGGATTGAACAAATGCAGAAAACATGCCCCAATAGAAAAAGAATGTTGTTTTTTATCACCTTTTTCTTCAGATTTTCCCTCTTCCTACACATTCACAGACTTATGAGGTAAGAGCCAAGTTAGAGACAAAAATAATAAATTAATGTGATTAATTGTTGTTATGAAAGGCAGTGTATATCAGCCGCACCTTAACTTCCAAGGGAATTTTATAAGGATTCCTGAGTTGATAGATGTGAAACAGAATATTTAACAGATCGAAATTTAGTGCTATTCGTAAGTGTGTCCCTATGCATGCACACACTTGATGTACTTCCAGCATATTGTTAGATGTTGAGAGTTGTAAAAAGGTCTTTCTTAGAATAAAGTTCATTGTTCTAAGAAGTAATATAATATCCCATCATACGTATTGTATATTTGATAGTTGGAGGTTGGTCAATCTGAAACAGCAATGGATTTTCCATTAAACTTGTCAGTAATTGCTTAATTTCCTGTGAGACAGATTTGACTCATAGAAGTAAATTATTCCTTTACTTTATCTGGCATTGGAGGAATCTTCCAAGAAAATCAGGCATGAGGAAATTGTTTTATCAGTTACCAAACTGTAGTGTTTGCTGATCCTGCAAAGCAATGATATGCTCATTTTTGAGCAAGACAGCGATAGACTGAAGGACAAGGAAAAAACTTGATCAAGTTGCATCAGTAATAAAACTAACATACATTTGGTGATGAGGACTGATCCAATATGAAATATCTGTTTGTTTGTTTTTTGCCTCTTCTCAGTTTCCTGATCAACAGATCTAGACGTAGTGTTGAGCTCATTTCATCTAAACCTTCTTTTTGATATAGTGCCCAGATAATATCCTAAATGAGGATTGACTGCTAAATCAATCATTTGAGCCTAATAGGGCAACAGCAGTATGGATCCAATGGGGAAGGTTCTGAAAGTTGATGCTGATTGACTGGTATCTATAAGATTTTACTATAATTTAAATGAACATGTAGTCTTTATTTTTTGTACAGTATGTATCATGAATTTCACAGAATAACTGTGGTACACATTCATTATTTGTGACATTCTGACAGATGCAATCAATCAATAGATTATGGATGATGGCCGTATAATTTTAGTTTTATGGAAGGCTAACCAACACAGATTGTCAGGAGCTTTTGAAGTTAATGCACAGAAGGAAAGCTTTGTCACACTTGTGTGCCTGTGGATATAGGCAAGCATCATTCATTCAGCTCCCTTCATAAGGTTTAACTTAAAAATATGTACACTAAGTCAAGAGTTAAAAGATGTGATCTTCTTTTCACTGAAAACTGACAGATCTTATGGTATTGATTAGTTTTCCAATGATTTTGCAGCCTGGACATCATAGCTATAGGAGACTTTGGAATGGAAGGGGAAAAAATGAAGGCTGCGTGGCTGGGAAGGGAGAGAAGAGAACTTCAAATGTCATCAAAGCAAATGGTCTGTGAATGTTGCTTCAAAGCTACTCATATAGTTGGCAAGACATCTTGCCATAAAGGTTGTAAAGAGCTTTTCCTGGAGGGGAAGGTATGACAAAATGCACTTCTTGGCAAGACCCTTTCGGCTTAAATTGCAGGCCACATTAATTCTTGCTTGAAACATGAAATTAATTAGAGGTTTAACATCTTTTGTGAAACTTTGCCAGAATTACTCGGATCGTCCATTTCCACCCCTCCTTTTTATACATTTTGCCAGGAATACAGTAGACCTCAAGCCTTTGCTCTACTCCAGGAGTCCTCAACCTTGGCAACTTTAAGACTTGTGGACTTCAACTCCCAGAATTCTGGGAGTTGAAGTCCACAAGTCTTAAAGCTGCCAAGGTTGAGGACCCCTGCTCTACTCTAATTAAAATGCACACTGACTTGAAAATTCAAATGACACTTGGGTAAAATGAAGAAAATTAAAAACGACTTGGTTACAAGGTGATGTATCAGCTGATTGTTGCTGAAAGGGGGCTTCCCAACTCATTATTGACAGAATAGATCAAGAACAGAGATTCACTGCCTCAGCGGATGTGGAAATCCCACCAATGACTTTGAATCTATTTCTGGTCTCATTTGTCCTTCCAGCCAAGTGACTGCCATAAAGTAGAGTTGTAATAGGATTCGTATGTCACATGAAAAGAGCAAAATTTTAAATTTACAATCAATTTGTGCTAAATAATGGGGTTTTGTTGTTCCAACAAGTACAAATACACAACACATTTCTTCTTACATCAGCATTCTAATTTTTCATAACCCTCCATAGTCTTCAGACTCAGGTATGCAACCATAATGTGGTACATTATGCAGTGTAGGCACCTCTTTCAGAAATCTATAGGATTTTTTACCGATCTAATTGCTTTTTTTTCATTCTTTTAACTCAGAAAATGTTAATTAAGAAGCTATCAAGTTAAGAAATAAAGCATCGTCTTTATTTTCAAAATTACCTTTGAATCCCATATAGATGGGGTTCACTGATGTTATTTGAAGATAAGAATGGTAGGTGGCTGTAGCCCACAGGTTTGACTTTATCCCCCATATGGCCCAAAACAAAGGCAAGCTGGAAATTGTGACAATTTTGGGAAACTAGAAGAAGTAGTAGGCAGACTTTTTATAAATAAGTGCTTTGTCACTTGCTATATTAACCAAAGCAGCCATTTGTGAGAAACCTTCTAGTAGGCATTTAGAATTCCAAATATATCATAAATGTGTTTATTGTGTGAAAAGTTAGAAGTGGTTAATTTCTGTAAACATGCATACAGAAAAAGAGAGGGAGAACTTCTGGTATATTTTCTTATTCTGAATTTTACTTCTTTAATAATCTTCGATGATGGGAAGAAGTTTGCTTAAATCATTTTGGGTAATTGGTAATTAGATTTTCTCTCTGTCTTATGGCAAGGTGGTTTTTGCTTCTTCTGCAGTCTCTGAACAATCTGCAGGTAATTTGGAGGAAACAGCAGAAATCTCCCATTTGCTGTTCTTTCCCTGACCAATGCATTAGGCAGGTCAATCACTCATGTTTCACAATATCTTCTATCTATTTATTACATTAATTACATCTATCTTTCCTCTAGGAGTTCAAGGGACTTTTCCCCCTTCTCTATGAAATAGGATGGACTGAAAGAGAACAACTGTTCCAAGGACTGACCTTGATCACCAAGGTCTCCCTTTTCAAGTCCAACAATTAATCAGTGTCCTTTTAGCCTTCCTCAATCTTAAATTGGCAGGGGGTCCTGATTTTTGAGCAACGCAGCCCCCGAGCAATTGGCAGCAGGAGACAAATAGACTTCCTAGGTTTTGTGTCAGAGTGGGTGGTGGGAATAAGGACAGGTTCCCCAAAACTGCTTGTCTGGCCAGCCCCTTCAACATATTGCCCAACTGTCTAATGACTCACAGCTTTTTTGAACTTTATATGAGTATTTCATAATACCTTTTCTATTACAGATTTTCTCTCACTTTCCCTTTCTACTAATTATTTTAATTAAAATCTGTCTCAATGGCTAGAAGAAAAGCCCAAACAAACCAACTCCATGGTTCCTTTTTGGGAATTCCCATAGTTCATCCAAGAAGATATTCTGTTCTTCACTTTAGTTTCCCTGGAATTATCAAGACCAGTAATGGGAAAAAAGTGGAATTTCCAAAGAAACTCTTGACAACTTTGAAAACTGAAATAACAAAAAAACAGCAAATATTCATTCAATTTCCCCACCACACCTTTACTTACTACAGTAGTCCTGTTTAAACTGAGATGGTTTTAGAAGATATTTTCTCTGTCACTTCCCTTAAATCAGATTGTTTCAGGTCTGTATTGTGTAGATGCAGCCTAAAAGGTGCAGTTAGTATCAAGAGATATTGTAAATAGTAGTTTATGGCATTGTATACACTCTACAGGGCATTCTGAAAACATGACTAATAAGTGGTAATGGGTTAATTAGTTAGTCCATTGTCTAATAAAGTAAGGTTTGCCATTAGATGGGATACAAAACTTGGTGGGATGAAACTCACAAATGTAATACACAGCTAGAAGGATTTAAATTATTTAAAAGAAACAGACCAAATAAAAGAGGAGGTGGAGTTGCTCTCTATATAAGGAATAACTACATCTCTACAGAAATAGAACACATCAATGATGAAAACTGTCTTGAATGCATTTGGGTCAATATAAAAGGGGGGGAAATGACATTGCCATAAATGTGTACTATAGGTCATCCAACCAAACAGAGGAAATAGACAATTTTCTTTGCTAGTCAGTTAACTAAAGTATGTAGGAAGCACATCACAATAGTAATGGGGGACTTTAATTACCCTGACATCAACTGGGAAACAAACTCTGCACCAAGTGGAAGATCAAACAGATTCCTGACAAACCTAGCAGACAACTTTGTCTCCCCAAACGTAGAGAAGGGAACTAGGGGATCAGCCATATTGGACCTAATTCTCACTAACAGAGATGAAATGATAGGTGTTGAAGCCACAGGAACCTTGGGGGGGGGGGAAGTGATCATGCAATATTAGAATTCAACATTATGCAAGCACAAGCAATGGAACACAGTCAAACTAGAGAGATAATTTCAATAAACTTAGAGAGCTTGGGAAGGATTCCATGGATGAGAATCCTCAAAGGGAAAACAACTCAAGAAGCTTGGGAAATTTTGAAAAGTGAAATTATAAAAGCCCCGTCTGGCACAATACCAATGAAGAAGAAAAAAACAGCTCTCAAAAGAAACCAGCATGACTGCATAAAGAACTCTCTAAAATTGAAAGACAAAAAGGACAAGTAAATAAAGTGGAAAGAGGGGCACATAACTAAGTCAGAATATCAGCAAATAGCCCAAAGTAAGGAAAGCTAAGGCTCAAAATGAACTAAGACTTGCGACAAAAGTAAAAAAATAACAAAAAGCTTCTTTCAACAAGTAAAAAACAAAAAAGTTAAGGAAGTGATCGGTCCATTAGTGGAAGAAAGTACAAAAAGGTGATAAAGCAGAACTACTTAACTCGTTTTTTGCATCCATCTTTACACAAAAGGAAAAAACAGTCCAATCTATCAAAAACAGTACTGTAAAAAACAGTTTAGAAACACAAGTTAAAATAGGCAAGAAAATGGAAAGTAAGCACCTGTCCACCCTAGATGAGTTCAAATCACCAGGACCAGATGGATTACACCCCAGGTTTTTGAAGAAATTCACAGATCCTGGAGCACTGGGGAACTACCAGAGGACTGGAAAAGATGTAGTTCCCATCTTCAAAAAAAGGAAAAAAATGGATCCAGGAAACTATAGACCTATCAGCCTGATCTCAATACCTGGGAAGATTCTGGAAAAGCTAATCAAGCAATGAATCAGCGAACACCTAGAGGCAAACAAAGTTATTACCAAAAGCCAACATGAGTTTGTCAAAAACGGATCATGCCAGATAAATTTATTGCATTCTTTGATCAGGTGAGAAAATTAGTGGACCAGAGGAATGCTGTGGATATAATTTACTTGGATTTCAGAAAGGCATTTGATAAAGTAGACCACAACCTACTACTTGATAAGATAGAAAAATGTGGGTTAGATAGCATTACCACCAGATGGATTTGTAGCTGGCTGACCGGCTGTACTCAATGGAACTGCATCTACATGGAGGAAAGTGTGTAGTGTGGGGTGCCCTAAGGCTCTGTTCTATGCCCAGTGCTCTTCAACATCTTCATCAATGATTTGGATGAGGGGATAGATGGAGATCAAATTTTCAGACAACACCAAGCTGGCAGGAACAACCAATACTCCAGAAGATAGACTTAAGATACAGAAGGATCTTGACAGACTTGAATATTAGGCACTATATAACAAAATGAAATTCAATGGTGAAAAAGTAAGGTTCTACATTTAGGCAAGAAAAATCAATATACCTGTATAGTATAGTGGCAACTTACTCAATAGTAATAATTGTGAGAGGGATCTTGGAGTCCTAGTTGACAATCACTTAAATATGAACCAGCAGTGTGCTGCAGCTGCCAAAAAAGCCAATACAGTGCTAGCCTGCATTAACAGAGGAATAAAATCAAGATCACATGAAGTATTAATACCACTTTATAATGTTTTGGTAAAGCCACGCTTGGAATACTGCATCCAATTTTGGTCACCACAATGTAAAAAAGATGTTGAGACTCTAGAACAGTGTTTCTCAACCTTGACAATTTTAAGGCATGTGGACTTCAACTCCCAGAATTCCACAGCCAGCAATGCTGGCTGTGGAATTCTGGGAGTTGAAGTCCACATGCCTTAAAATTGTCAAGGTTGAAAAACACTGCTCTAGAAAAAGTACAGAGAAGAGCAACAAAGATGATCAGGGGACTGGAGGCTAAAACATTTAAGGAACAGTTGCTGGAACTGGGTATGTCTAATTTAATGAAGAGAAGGATGAAGGGTTGATAGAAAGTTCTGATAAGAATGAAATGTCTATATATCTATATCTCTTGAAAAGGTTGTACTGCACCTTTCTATTGCAGGCACAATCTTAAGTAATATTGTTCCAAACTAAAATAATTGTTAAGTCAGATTCAATTCCTGGTTGCTTAATTGGTTTATCCATGTAGCTTCCTTGGTGACAGTATAATGTCTAGTTCCTTACTGGTTTGCTTTTATTTTCCAGTCCAATCTACAACCGTAGAATTTTCTACTGATCTTTCCACTTATTAACCAAGACTGATCCAATATAGAAGTGTTTCCCAAACTTGACAATTTTAAGGCATGAGGACTTCAACTCCCAGAATTCCACAGCCAGCAATGCTGGCTGTGGAATTCTGGGAGTTGAAGTCCACATGCCTTAAAATTGTCAAGTTTGGGAAACACTGCAATATAGCTTTGGCTGATGTTAGCCATCTCCATCTGTGTCTCCCTACAGACAGTTTTGCACTACAAATCCTACTTTCTATGACTATTTTCATGGTGACTGAATCAAATACAATAGCTGGCAGCCCACACAGATCCTCCATTCCTGCCCTAGTCAATCACCACGTCTCACCTATTAGGTCCCTCAGAGTTGCTAAGTGGTTTATTCACCTACATTCCTTAAAGCACATTTAGCAAATATCACACATCAATTGCTTTTAAAAGCCACCTTAAAGGTTCAATTTAGTTTGAAAGATAAACTGTGGTTTACAAATCTTGAAAAACTGCTGAAAAGTCAAGGTTATTAAAAAAAAAAAAAACACTCCTAACTATGTAGCAACTCTGATTACAATATGAGGACAGATTTTGTTGTAGTCAACACAGGTTAAGAGGCTATAATATAAAATAAAGCTCACAATAAAAACCATTTCATTGAAATTACAACTTTAGTACATTCAATAAAAATATAAAACTAATCCAAAAATTACAAATACACATTGTAAGATTCTAAGTTTAAAAGATAATAAAATGACCTGGGAAATAACGAGCTGCACAATCAATGCACTAGCACAGTGTTTCCCAAACTTGACAATTTTAAGGCATGAGGACTTCAACTCCCAGAAGTTGCTGGCTGTGGAATTCTGGGAGTTGAAGTCCTCATGCCTTAAAATTGTCAAGTTTGGGAAACACTGCACTAGCAAATAATTACCCATTCAGCTTCTAAGTCCATGGATTTATTAATATCCAGTCAAAGACTTTTTTCTCTCTTTATTGTCAGATTACAGTCTAAAATATTTTCTCATACAGCATGGAAGTGAACATGCAAATTATTCTTTTGCAGTTATATCAGATATTATGTTAATTAACTATGTTAATTACATTAAATTCAGATTTGCAAATCACAGAGTTCTTTTCATTTTTGGTGATTTTCTGAAGATGATCCTGTGTGTCAAACATTCTCTTTGCCCCTTCATTAATAGCTGCAAAAAGAGAAGTCTATTGCTTGTTGCTTTGATTTCTCTTGTTCCACAATTTGACCAGGATGTTTTCAGGTTGAATCATAAAAATAAGTAAAAATGAAATGCAATCAAATATTTGAAAAGTACTTTAGAGCAAATGTCTGCTTTATAGAAGAGTATCCTTTTTTCCATAATATTAAAATAGGGCTGTGATTTTAACTTTTGCCAGTATTTTATGTCATTTCAGTAGAAGACATTAAATTCCACCATCTGAATTTCAGTATTTAGATAATATACTCTTCCTTCCAGTGATTGTGTTGGGACTGACCCAATATACATAAGTAAATCCAAAAATCTTCCTCTCAACCCCTTGGCATTTTTACAGTTGTTTTGTGATGTCTTTCAGATTCATCAGCCCATATTTTCTTTGCAAATGGGCCAGAGTCAAGCTGATTTAGGACCTATTCACACTGTGCTTATATCCTGTCTTGACTTGCAGCTTCTGTGCCATCTGAAATGTATGAAACTTGCCAGTCCTCAATTATTCAGCTTGCTTCCAATCAACAGTGGTTGATTCTTGGTCATGTTCACTGGAATTTTCTGAAATTCATGCTGTGTAGCTAGACAAGATATAAACTGAATGAATAAGCATCGCTCTTCATTTCCTTGCTTGGGAATACAAATAACAGAAATGGCAGATGAATTAAGGAACACGTAGGGATAGAATTAGGTTAAGTGAAAACAGTCCTGTCTTATTAACAGAAGTTTCTGGGAAAGTGTTGGGAAATGGAATAAATCTTAAGATTTCTCATGTTCACTCAGTGGATTTAGATACTTTTAATATCACAGGAAATATTGAACACTGTTGATTTTTATTTATTTTTTTTGAAATTGAGAAAAGCCCTAGGGCCAAAAGGATTTCCTATAGAACAGCTCAACTGTCTCTCAAAAGATCTGACATAAATGCTGAAAGGTTTTTTGTTTTTTTAAAAAAGGACCATTTCATTCTTCTAGGAGATTTATACAGTGGTTTTTTTATTTTAGTTTTTTTTTTTTTAAATAAAGGAAAGAATTCAATAAACTGTGCAAGTTAACACCCAATATCTCTGTTAAATGTAAATGCAAAGATTCTGAGTGCAACTCTGGCATAAAAATTGTAGCAGTATTATCATTAATAATTTATCCTGCACAATCTGGTTCTGTTGAAGGGACGCCAAGTTCAGATAATATCAAATGACTGGTAGAAATTTCTGCAATACACTCTTAAGAATTATGAAATACTTCACAGTGGCTTCGTCAGATGCAGAAAAGGCTTTTGATGTGCTACAAGTTAAAATTTGGGAACAAATTATAAAATGGATTTCCATTAAATTTTACCTTTTGTACTAACTTATATTATTCCGGTCCTTTTGCTTCAGTGACTATTAATGCAACTTTTACTCCCCCGAGTCATGCATCAGGAAATTCATCTAGGATAGTGGTGGTGAACCTACGGCATGGATGCCAGAGGCGGCACTCAGAGCCCTCTCTGTGGGCACGCGCACCCTCACCCCAGTCCTAGACCTTCATCTGGGTTTTATAAAACCTTTTTGCTTTAGGCTCTGCCGCCATGTGAAAAAAAAAAAAAAAGGTTCAATCAGTCAATTTCAACTTCTCATGGAAAAAAAAGATCTTGCAAAGTTGGAATTGATTGATTGAACTTTTTAGTCCCACCCAGTCTGCCGTTACCACCGCAGCCATGCCTACCCAATTGGCCATGCCCACCCAATTGGCCACACCAGCCAATGGGCCACACCCACCCGGCACTCAACAATGCATAAGTGGGTTTTGGGTTGCAGTTTGAGCACTCAGTCTCTAAAAGGTTTGCCATCACTGATCTAGGATATGCTTATCTGCTCTTATATTTCATTTCATGTTATCTTTGGATTGTACTATTAAACAATCCAATGTTTTTCAAGGTATAAAGACAGGAGACACTGAAAACAAGTTGTTCATGCACGTGAATGATATTTAAGGCCTTTTTAATTATTATCAAAACCTTCTACTTAGATAGTGGATGATATGTTAAGTTTTTTCCTAGAGTAAACATTTTCAGTTTATAATAAATTGGAAAAAAATGTTAGATTTTGGCAATCACCAGCAACGTTTCTATGGCAATATGAAAAAGATGGGGCATTAGCTTCTGTTCAGATTCTGTGATATTAGGGGAAATTATTGCCAGGAAACTATCCTTCTTGGTAAGATCTGAACATTTCATCTTACAAAAATAAATAAATAAATAAATACATAAAAATAAAAATAAAAGTTATAATTAATTAATTAATTAATTAATTAAAAACAAAACAAAACAGACAGACAAAAACTCAAAGGGCAGACTTGATGGACCACTGGTTTTTTTTTTCTGCTGTCAGTTTTTTATATTTCTATGTTTCTATTTCAAATTGTACAATGCAGATTAATGGTGACATTTAATAGAGGTTAAAAATACCTATAAGTCTATAGGGAAAAATAAATGTTGTGAAAATGTACATTACCTCAAGACTGGTATATATTTTATGAAAAATGTCTATGTTAATTCCATGTACATGTTTTAAACAAGTTGCTATATTAACAATTACATTTTCTGGAATAGTCAAACATGAAGGCTAGTTTAACTTTTCTAGAAAAAAATGGGAATTTATTTTTCCTGATTTCCCTTTTTATTATAGTATATATCTATACTATATTGTAGTGAAAATGACATTAATTGTGTACTATTATAGGCCCATTGAACAGTTGTCCCATTTGGATCCCCTGAAATGATGGCATGTGCTTGCTTTTAAGTATAGTAGGAGCTCTATTATATATCCAGCACTGAAAATGGTCACATATATCGGGAAGAAAATTAATTTGATCCATGTTTTCATGAGAAATTGAAACTTTGGAATAATCTTTGTTTCAAGAATGGAGGGTTTGTGAGTTGAAGTTTGTTGTGAGGAGGGAAGATTGAGAGGTTTTGGAAAAATAGGCTGAAAAATGAGATTATTTTCCAGAATCAGCTAATCATAAAAGATAGTTTTAAAACTTTTAAAAGTTGCAGGTAGGATATAATTGTTCAACAACAGCAGAAGAATCATACATTCAAATAAAGCATTAACACTCTCTGGGACTAAATGCACTGGCTGTCTTGGAAATACCCCATGATTTTGAATGTTTTAGAGAAGGTTCTTTTTTACCTAAACCAAACATTAATTTTTATTAGCAGTTTTAGATCTTTATTAAAATAAATATTGGCAATATGCAAGAAATTTGGGACAGAGGATAAAAACTTCCTACAGAGCAATGATTCATTTCAGGTTTAAGAACCATTAAATGGGTGCATGCGCTCTTATGGGTGAAAATACTATAGAGAATACAAATGGCAAGCCTGACTAACAGCAGCCAACAGGGGCTCCATTTATCTTTGATTTAGGCTTGAGAGAGTACCCAGATCTTCAGGGCTTTCCAAATGCTATCCAGGTGGGAGCCATATAGATACTGGGGGCATTTCATTCTAGATAGCAGGCAGTGTTATATTTAATGTTCTCATATTTTGTCCCAAAAGTGCAAATGACCAACAGATGGCAGCAAATAGATTTTTTTTGTTTCTCTTTGCTGCCATCTGGTGGCCCTTTGAAGACTTCCTACCCAACTGTAGTAGCACTAGTTCAGTGGTGGCGAATCTATGCCATGGGTGCCAGAGGCGGCACTCAGAGCCCTCTCTGTGGGCACCCGTGCCGTCGCCCCAGTCCTAGGCCTTCAGCTGGGTTTTATAAAACCTTTCCACTTTAGGCCTCCACCGCCATGTGCAAAAAAAAAGGTTCAATCAGTCAATTTCAATTTCTTGTGGGAAAAAAAAAAGATCTTGCAAAGTTGGAATTGATTGATTGAACTTTTTAGTCCCACCTAGTCTGCCATTACCACCGCAGCCACGCCCAGTCAATGGGCCACACCCACCCAGCACTCGACGATGCATAAGTGGGTTTTGGGTTGCAGTTTGGGCACTCAGTCTCTAAAAGGTTCGCCATCACTGCACTAGTTTGTTACAATTTGACAATGGGGCTGCTAGTCAGTACAGTAGCGGTCAAAATTGTGGAAACCTTTTGGGAAAAGTGTATTTTTGAGGTTTGATGGCTAATAACACCACTTCTGGAGGGAAGTAGTACCATAAAATTATATATCAATGGAAAGATAATTTAATCAAGAATGTAATGCAACAAAGTTTGTTCAATTATCTGTACTGTATTCTATGAAAAGTTATAGCCAAATAACCAGAAAAAGGAAGCACAACTTGCTTAGGTTGATATCAGGTAGCTTTCCTTCATCTGATTGTAGCCAATGAGCATGAGTGTTTAGAGAGCCAATTAGGTGTCATCTTGTTTTGGCAATGAGCCAATCAGATCACAGTAGGATTCAGTTATTGATGTCATGTATTGAAGCTGAGAGGAGGACATTTGTCAGTGTGTTATCTGGCCACTATCTAGTTCGTTGGGTTTTTTTTCTGTGAGCTGGTAAAACATAGTAAAATTTTACTAGTACATAGTAAAATTAAAGTAATGGTGCAAAGAGTTGACTGGTTGCCCAGAAAGTGATGTAAAATAGTGTTATTAAGTGAACAAGGCTACAGTTATAAAGAAATTAGAAGAAAAATTGGTGGAAACTTAACCAAAGGTGGCATTTCTACTGTACACTTTCCACAATTTTGGCCACTACTGTATACAGCATCTGGTTTATGTCCTGAAAACCCTAGCTTCAAACTCTAGTATTTACCAGCTGAGCTGGGAAAATTTTTGTCCTGAAATCTGGGTTTCTGCCAGTTCTGGTAAAAATGGTTTGGTTTAGTATACTGCAGCTTCATATGCTTTTCTCTTTGTTGAAGAAAATAGGCCTAATGATTAATTCTGAAGAATCACTATCCTGTTCTTTTTATATATTTTAAGAATTAAAATGCTTTTCTGGTAACACCAATTTCAGTGAGAGGAATCTGCACATGTTTAGCACTTTTAGAAAATGAACAGGCAACAAAATGAATTTTTACTGAATCAAAATCAGTAGAACTTAAAATGCAGAATAATTAAAAAGAGAAAGAAGAGAACAAGAAACAAAGTACTATTTTTAATTAGTGCAAAGAGACAATTTTGTTTTTTGTTCTATTCTTTCTTTAGTTATTATAAAGCAATCTAGAATTAGGGAGAAATTTCCAAACAGTGAGAACAATTAACCAGTGGAACGGTTTGCCTTCAGAAGTTGTGGGTGCTCCAGCACTGGAGGTTTTTTAAAAGATTGGACAGCCACTTGTCTGGAATGGTATAGCAGTGTTTCTCAACCTTGACAATTTTAAGGCGTGTGGACTTCAACTCCCAGAATTCCACAGCCAGAATTGCTGGCTGTGGAATTCTGGGAGTTGAAGTCCACACGCCTTAAAATTGTCAAGGTTGAGAAACACTGGATAGGGTCTCCTGCTTGAGCAGGGGGTGGACTAGAAGAACTCCAAAGTCCCTTCCAACTCTGTTATGTTAAACAGACATCCTTGAATCTGTGACTCTGCATATACACCATACCTTCTTGAGACAGATCATACTTTGTGACTTAAAATAACTTGAAAATATATGTCCTATTACTTCAAGTGAGATTGGTAGACCAACCTCACAAACAGTGGTGTCTTGCACCTAAATAGAAGCCACCATCGTCAAGACAAGCAGAGCAGCTCTGCTGAACAAAAAAACAACAACACTCCTTTCCTTTGTGGAAATCTTGGAAATCCGACAAAGTAAGCATCCCTTTTTAAGTCAAATATCCTTATTTCATATTTCTACACAAAAAGGTATTTCTATAAAGAAGGGGATGGTATATTAGTAAAGATATAAATTATTGGGCATTTTGTTATATCATGTCCATGTCAGCTATACCCACACAAGTCTCACAAGATTTCCCTGAACTATTCTCACTTGAAAATAGTAAAATCTTCCAGAGGCAGTGCTACACACTTTAGTTTATTTTGGAAGATCACTCAATGCAGTATTTGTGTTTTCAAAGCAGAACATATTGGAAGAAAACAAATGTTCTAAAAACAGGCAGCAGCACCATTTCCCCACAGAAAGCAATGTATAATTTAATCCAAAGTCTATACCTTTAGTGCCAAATCTCTTTTCCCATAATCTCTTAGTCACTCACTCACTTTTCTCATCTTTTGTGGTTCATAACTAAAAACTCCTTTGGTCCCCTGAGCTAAAGTGCAGATCTTACCTGTAAGATCGTAGGTAGAGAACCTCTAACCTTTCAGCTACTGTTGGATAACAACTTCCATCAGCCCACCCAGGGTGAAATGTTTGGAATTTTAATCCAACAATATCCATAAGACCAAAACTTCACTTCCCCTTAGATTTTGGAGATCTTTCATTTAAATCAATTTGTGGAAGAACCATAGAGGCTATCTTGTGATCACTGATCAATTTGAACTATTAGCCAGCAAACAATCTAATATTAACAATAATATATATTTGTGTAAGCTTATCGAAAGAACAAAACATGGGTGATGAAAGATTCACTCCTCTAGACCAACACCACTTTGTAAAATAAATGATAATCAGAAATATTAGGCAACACAGTGGCTTGGATAACATTACACTGTACATCTGGCAAGCTGTATAATTTCTAGTGAAAGGTTGTATTTTCTCAACTGAATCCAGAGCTTTTATTAATCCATAGGTAAATGCCTGGCTTGCATTCTGACCAATGTTTATGGTGTTTGGCAAAAGCCCAGTAGCTACTTTACCTCGATATGATTAATTTCTTGCATAACGTGAGGCTTTACATATAAGGAGTTCAAATAATCTTAGTAGGCCGAAGAGAAATAAAAAGCCTTGTGTGTTTCGCATTTGAAGAACGTCTGAAACAACACTAGAATGTGAAGTATGCCAATAATAATACCAGCTAGCCATGAAAAAAGGTGGCTAGCCATGAAAGAGACAACCACAAGAGACATAAAATTGCTGATGGGATACCAGTGCAAAAGAAATTGCTTGAGTTTTAGAGCCAAACATGCTGCATTAAAACTGGACTTCCCCAAGAGCTAAGAAGCTAAAGGAAGAGGACGCTGCCAAAACTCCACATTTTATGATGATGGCACAACTGATGGACATTTTGGTAAACTCCCTTTCCTTCCCCAAATTTCTTTGCCAATAAGAATGCTCTGTTCTTCTGATTAATTCTACACAGGGGATAAAAAAAGACAGTTGCTGGTCCACTAAGTAACTTGGTGTTTCAATTTCAGTCCATGTTTCCGATTAAGCAATTTCTTTCATTTCTCTGAATGTGCTCTCTGCTTTTTGTCAAAGCACAAATATACCTACAGTGCAAAGGGACTTTTATGAATTGTGACACCCAAACAAACAGAAAAGAATTTTTAACAACAACCATTTTTGAAACAATAATTTTTGAAAGTAGTCGGATTCTATGGCCTATGCTTTTAAAAGAAGCATTCCATCTCAAAGTAGCTAGTCTATAGCCAGAACAATAATTAGCTAAACAGACAAGGAAACAAACAAATATCTAGGTTCTTTGTGGCCTCTGGTTTCATCTCCCACCACTGCTGTAAGTAGCATATTTGCACTACTGCCTAACACTTAGCAAACTATCATCACTTCCGCTTCCTGAGTCTGACAGCCCTATCGTGAGCCAGTCAAAGGAGATGTACTTACAAGCAGCATCTAGTTCCTGTCAGGAACTTCTTGTTCTTCACTCACCTCAGCTCCTCCTCATGCCAAGGAGGGAAAAATAATTTTAAAAACCCCTCAGTCTACTATTGGGTTGAAGGAATGTTAAAGGAGCTCCTTGACATGACTATGAAGAATGGTGAGACTGTGGCCAAGTACAATGGTACTATCCAACCTGACAGGATGGGAGCACTCCTGAGAATCAGAAGGTAAATGATCAGAGTTCCCATCACAGAAAATACTGGAAATCTTTTTTCAGTGTCTCCTTTGAAACAGCAGCTGAGCTGATAGCTAATTGGCTCAGATTCACAAGGCTCAAAGAAGCCCATTATGTCATGATGCAATGCCAGATTGGTATAGATTGGTTAATGTGCCAAAAGAGCTAGTGTAAAGCCCACCCCAATCCTTGGGTTTATAAACTCACGTTCCAAATATTTTGGATTTTAAAGCAATTTTGGTATGATGGAGAAAATTATGCAGGGATAAAATACAGGGTATTGTCTTATCTCCACAAGTATCATATTAAAATAGTATGGATTCCATAACCATGTGAGATATAGATACTGTACATATCAGGGTAGATAGTGTCCACTGGAGTGGCAGATATATCAACTCTAATAACAACAATAATGGACCCATGCCATTCACCAGTGCCATTAATAGATGATTCTGAAAGTGATTCATAGACAGCTTTCAGAAATGAGAAAGAAACTTAGCTGTAGCTGCCTGAGGGACCAAGTTGACAGTCTAAGCCACGTATCTCCACATATAGTCACTGTTGGTTAGCAAACATCCCACCCACATAGGAAAACATTATAGCCATCCTGGCTAGTGGAGAGCAATAAGAAGGGCCAATCCTCCAGAATCTGAAAATAATTCTCTGTTATGAAGGTTGTCCAAGCCACATTAGTAGAATTAATGCTTCCTAATTCTGTGGCCAGCACCTCCCAGTAGGTTATAATGACAGTGATGAATTATGACAGAGGAATGCAAGAATTATGTAGATTCTACAGATGAAGCATAAGAAACAAAAGAGCTACAGAACCTACTACATGTGAATTCTGTTATTTTCATCTTGGTCTACCTAATATATAATGGGAAGAGGACCTCCTGGGAAAGGCCAGTTAAAGTAAGTTATTATTGTGTGCTTATTTGCATTGATAAAAATGGGGAAAAAATAATGTTTGTGCACAATATATTTTTGAGACTGATAACTAAGAAAGTTGTTGGAGTTTATGCAAAGTAGCGCAGCTGGTCTATCACACTGCACTTTTGCAGGCCTCCTCAGGAGGGTAATTCTATGGATGCAATTGTCTTTCTGGAAGATTGAAAACTCACTTTCTGAGACTCCAGTGTGCTGACATTTTCTTTTCTCTGGAGACTGATTGAAGAAAGAGAGTTATTGCCATGAAGAAGCAGAATCGCCTGCTGGAGTCATCACTAGCATTCAGTCAAAGAAGATCCCTGGTGCCTTCTCTAACAGATGTATCCCAAATCTGTGGGGAGAACAAATTTCAGAGCTATTAAGTTCACTTGTAATCCAGACTTTCTGGCTAACAGGCCAAACATATAACTGAAACTGATTTAGTAGCACTTAGAAGCACAATTTTTTGAAGTGACTTTCTAGCAAATAAAAAAAAAATCAGGTTACATAGTAGAAATGTCATGGCATTCAAGCTGCTTGTAGATTTATATCAACCATTCCCCTACTGACATAGACATAGACATAGACATACATGCCCACACACAAATACACATACATATATACACTTACATTAATCCTAGGAGCCAACCTATATTCATTTCATTTCAGATTTCAAATAATTCTGCCCATACTGGGCATGTGTTGGATTACAAAAAAAAGAAATAGAAGTCTTCCTACTGCTGTTTTATCTTAAGAAAATTCTGAAGAAAATTGTAAGACGCTAGAGCAGGGGTCTTGAAACCTGGGCCTTTTATGACTTGTGGACCTCAACTCCCAGAATTCCTCAGCCAGGCACATTGGCTGAGGAATTCTGGGAGTTGAAGTCCACAAGTCATAAAAGACCCAGGTTTGAAGACTCCTACTCTAGAGGGAAAGTAAAATGGTATAGAGAATGATTTGTATGAATAGGTTCCAATGTTTTTGCTATTACAGTGGCACAGTAAACTTCCTTTTTTAAAAAAATTCATCCCCATCAAGAGTTTTCTAATCAAGAATATGATATTTGCACCTTGCTATGTGGACAGAAAATCCAGGAGACACTCATCTCTTTAATTTTCAGCATCCTAGATCTATGACATGGGCATTGCCTCTTAATATAGCTAGACTGGCCCTTTCTAAGTGCAATCAGAAGAAAAGTCTACTATTTGTAGCACATGGGAGCCTCCCTCTTACCCAAGCGTTATCTTCACAAACTGGAAAAGCAGCTTCTGCTTAGAGACAATTGGCCCATTTTAATCTATTCAGCTTCATAGGAGAGAGTAATTAGATTACCAGTGAATGAAACAACCGTAACATACCAAAATAATAAGATAATTCTACATAATATTTACTATAAAGAAGAACAGGTTATATAAATGCAAGGAACAAACCCCAATTATTACTGTTTGATTTTATAAAGATTGTCCCAAATTCTAGCCATTGCTTTCAGAAAACACCTTGGGCAATTTTTAAGAGGAAATAGTTAGGCCTTTGGGCAATCCTGTGTCATTTCCCCAGCTTGTCTGCCCTAAAGGCCAGACTGCCTTTCGGCAAATCACCTTATCAAATGCATAAAAGTTTTGAACACCAGGTATAAATGTCACCATTGAACAGCAACAACAAAAATATCAGTAGTGGAAGACAAACCCAAGTTTAAAAACAGTACTGTTCTAAAGAGCAAAATTTGACAACTGTCAACTCTAATGATAAGCTACTATCTTTCAGGGACTGCTACATTGACTTTGAAATGCAATAAACCAGGGGAATTATTTTTAATTACTTTACCTCATGGCTAAGACATAACTGACAAGTTCTCAGAAAGAAAATAACAGAGGATCAATCAGAACAAAGAACAGGGGGAAAGTACACAGAAAATAATGCATGATGATGAAGATGATATAGTTTGACTATTTTGCTGCTTAAAGGTGAACGGGTGCCCAGAAGGAAGAAGGGGAAAAAAAGAGGGCGGGCATATTTTTTGTCTTTCTTACAAAGCCAATTTGCAAATCTCTTAAGATACGTTATCAGACAAGAAATAACTTGCAGGATCAAGAAGTGCAAGCAGTTTTCTGTTGTGCTCCTCTATATTCCAGACATTTACACAAGGACTAAATATGTAAAAGTTCATAAGATTCTGACCCCACCAAAATTAGTGGTCTTAGCATAGCAACTCTGATTCCATCAAAAGGAAAAGATGAATATATAGTATTTAATAAGCTGTGGTCATAATTAAATAGAAGACATTAAATCAGCAGAAAATAAATCAACAACAGACATCATAAAGGATTTAGTCATTCTGGAGTAATTAGAATGAAGGAGGCTGATCCTTAGTGTAGGAATGAAAGAATGCTGCTAGTATACAAATGGTAAGCATACTTCCTCACGTTTCAACAGTTTTGCTAGATTTCTCTTTTCTAAATTTCATTGGTTTTAATTTTACTGGGGGTACATGCTGCAGATGTCTCTGTGGATATGTTGTCATACTTTGGCACAATTCTGCAAATATTTACTTTCTTCTCACATTCTGCAAGTTACTGGGAAAACTTTTTGAATTCTCTTGAAGAACTACACTAATGCCAGATGGCTTTAATGGCTGTGTGTGTAATCAGACATGTATATTTACTCCATATTGATGAATTCCAGGCATTGCACAAAGCAGGCAAGGCCAGTGTAAAACCAGAGCCTATTTTAGCATCTCTAAACCTTTATTATGTAAGCATGCTGTGACTTAGCTTCGTTTTCTTTTTGCTACATCGATAGAAGTTTTAAGAAATATCGGTTGCCATGAATTAAACTGCATTAATTGTATCAGGTTCATATTAACAGAGTCTCCAAAATAGGCTTAGCATGGGCATGGATTCAAATCCAGGTTCAAGGATCACCGGGACAAGATGTGGCAGACCTGTTCTCCTTCATCTGTAGCACTCTAATCTCCAAAATGGAAGTTGTGAATCAGCATTTAGCATCAGTTGACACTGTTGTTTTGATTGGCTGAGGCAGGCCCCTTTGTGTTCACATTTCCTTGGCAATGTTCTAGTTCAACATTTGAAAATTAACTGACAATGCAAAGCCCATATTTTAACATTCTTTGGAGCTCTCAAGAGAGGGGTTTTTCATCAGTTACAGGAAGGCTCTTTACATTTTTATTTGCATTCATATATCGAAAAAAAGGAAAATAAACAGAAAAAAGGAAACACACACACAAAAGCATATATACACATTATTGCTCAATTTTTAAACACAGCCCTACATTTTGACTGCACAGTTTTGCCATTATACTGATAGAAAGCCACAGTTTATATTTGAGAAATCCATGATTCTTTATATAATGATACATTCCAAACTTTTGGAATATCACTCAGAATCACAATATTGGGGCAAAGCTAAATCATATGATAAGTTTCCTTTCCATTATTTTGCAATTCGAATTTTACGAAGTTGATACCCAACCCTTTAATTTTTTTAAAAAAAATACCCAATCAACATGGGAAAAACATTTTCTTGAATTAATCTCACGTTCAGAGCATAAGAAATATATTAACATTTTAAAGTTTTCTACCTATTGATATACTAACTCTTTATTCCACAATTCTCATAAATTACTAATGCTCAGTTTAACAATGTTCCTTAAAGGTCTGTAAGTGTGTGTGTGTGTGTGTGTGTGTGTGTGTGTGTGTGTATCCATATAGAATGTGGATATGGAATCATGCAAGACACAATTCAATGCTAAGAGTAACCCAGCAATCTTTCAATGCTGCCAATACATCTGAACCACATAGAGAAATCAAAAGTTGTTTAATTGGATATAGTGCAATGTTGCAATTTTAGATAATCCAGATTCTTCCAGAATTAATTCAAGTGATGATTGGCAATGAGCTGATCTATAATAGTAATAACTTTAATGTAGTCAATGAATACAAAGGTTAAAAAATGGAATTTTCAAATTGGGATTATTCCAAGTATGAGTTTATTTTGGAAATAAGGATCAAAATAATACTTGAGTTCCCATAACTTCCAGATATGCTTTATGGTTGTTAATGCTGGAAAGGCACCAAAATTTTGACTAAAAAGGATTTGACCCCCTACTATGCTAGAGAGTCATGTTATGCATTTCTGATTGTGCCCACAATGTGGCTTTGGAGTTTAATCAATTTTGTTTCCATACAGAAAAAACAGTTAAAATATATCTCAGCAATAAAACTGAAAGTCAACACCTCCATTATCATATGGTCATCATGAATTGGATAAGGAGATTTGTCTTTGTTATAAAAAGTTTATCAATAAATGTATCATTCTAGTTGAAATATCCTAAAGGTATTAACATGGGTATGTCTCTGCAAATTTACATAAATTGTGAAGTAAAATTTTATATAAATGTATCTGAATAACCATCTACAGTATTTATGTCAATATTAATCTGGAATAAACAATGCTTACTTCTATTAATAGCATTTTTTTTGCTAATTTAAGATAAATAAAATAATTTAAACTCCAAGAAAGGTAATATTTTTTACAGATTTCTGTAACAGTTTATAGGAACTGAATAAAAACTGGTTCATTTGGCTGAGTAACTTGAAACTTTACCAAACTGTTGTATTAAAATGTATCAATACATTTTAATATAAAGCATTCATACACATAAAAACCCATAATGTATCAGCCACATATAATAATTTGTATTCAGCTCCAGATACTTTATGCCTAGGAATGTCTTTAGATTTCCTAACCCCCCAAAAAAGACCAAAAGCAAAAAATGCTTTCAGTATAAAATGCAACAAATATCCTTGAATAGTTCCCCACTAGTAATTTTTGAATTTCCACTTAGATATATAATAAACTTTTACTAATTATTTACTAATAAAATTTTACTAACATGGAAGAAATTAAATAGGGAAATGAAAAATGTTGAAACATTTTAATATGTTAGAGTGAATTACATTGGTAAAAATTAAAATGTTTGTATGACTCAACTTTTTATTTCAATGCCTTCCTGTGGAAATTCCAGTACAGGCTTTAAGACTTTTGCAAAAAGAAAGAAAGAAAGAAAGAAAGAAAGAAAGAAAGAAAGAAAGAAAGAAAGAAAGAAAGAAAGAAAGAAAGAAAGAAAGAAAGAAAACTTTTGCTTTCATGCAAAACATTTTTCAATAAATAAAAAGTTTTTATATAGACCTTGGAACCAAGGAGGCTGGGCAATATATTATTAAGTTGGGGCACATTTATTCCATTTATTTCTAAACACTGGATCCAAACTGAAAATTTATTAGTGCCAAATAATAAGATAAATCAATATTTTTCTATCCAAAGTTTTTTTCAAGAATGAAACAGATTGAAAATGTTTTCACTAAAACAATGCTTCAGATTTGGAAGATTAAATACATAGCTTTGATAAAGGATACTTCTCCTTTACAATCTTTAATAATACATGTAGCCCAAGATACCTATTATGGTTTGATTAAAGTGAAATATTTGAGAGAATACAATATTTATAGACTAAAATACTCTATAGTAATAGAATGCCTCTCAATAAAGATCAACAAATAAGTGATAAGATTCCATGGCTCTTTTGGTATCAACTCATTTTTTTCTGGGGCAATAGAAACATTGGAATTTTAGGAACATGGCTTTATATCAATTTTGAGTATTTAATACTTCACTATTTAGAACAATGAAAAAAAGCAATCACAAAAAATTATAGGTTATTAGTGCAATTAAAAAAAAATAGGAGGTACGTCAAATGGCTTAAAAGAACCTTAGGATACAAATCTCGATAATCCCATACAGGAAATTAATTGGCAGACATTATGGAAACTGGGCGGATTCATCTCCACTTCAGTGTAAGAACTGCAGTGAAAGATTATACACTGAAAGCAGTTGACTTGTGTTTGGCACATGTGGCATGTATCAAAATTATTCTTCCAAATGGTGGAGAAGTTGTCCAAAGCAAGGGATCAGTTTTTATTTGTGGCTATCATATGACAAACTTATACTATTTTGGCATAAAGGTTTGGGGAGATAAGTATCTTTGCTAAACAAAGAATTCAGCGCTACCCAGAGTTAGACTTATGACATTTATTTACAGGATCAGACCTCAAATTTAAAAATAAACAACTTATTATCTATTTAATTTAGCAGTCAAGATAATAATTGTGCAACCTTGGAAAACTTCAGGTAATGTAACAGTTGAGATGTGAATTAACATGTTCTCTTCAATTGTCACATTAGAAAAAAATTCTCAATCATAGATAAAGTTAAAATAATGAGCTATCAGAAGTGTGAACTACAATTTTATCAAACCTGATTGGATTTTATAATTTACCTCAATAACAACAGACTATAATATGGTATATTTTACATATATGGTATATTTGTACAGATGCAGTATCTGTTTCTTTATTCACATTGTAGTAGGATTTTTTTTTTTGTATTTTCTATAATTTGTATTTGTTTATATGCATCTTGGATTTAGATTAGTGTAGATATCTGATACTGTTTGTAAAAGAATACAATAATACTTTTATTGTGAATTAAGCCTGATTTATTTCAATGGATCTGATTTCTTAGACTTTCTTGATACAGTGCATCTCAATTGGGCTGTTTTTGCTTGGGAATGGTTTCAATAGGCCATTCATGGTATGATTAGGACTAGGATTATGAAGTCATGGTAGCCACGGATATGGACAGAGGAGATTTTCTTTTTGTATTTTAAATTTGTATTAGTTTATCAAAATATAAAATACAGAAATACAAAAAAAAAATGGAAATAATAGGAAAATGGGGGGGGGAGAAAAAGAAAAGCATTGACTTCTGACTCTTTTTGGTGCAGTAGAATAAAGTAATAACACATGATTTCAGCTTCTTGATTTTACATAATAACATACACTAGCCATTTCTATAACAACAAACCTATCTAATCAGCAAAACCAAATCAAAGTTTCATTTTTTTCACCTCAAGTACAAAGCTTTCCAATTCATTTTTTTTTTACAAAATCAAATCCATAACTTTTAAAAATCTAAATTAAGCCTTTCTTTCAATTGTAAATATGTAAATCAATGGTAAAAATGGCCTTCTAATTTTATAGCTCTGGGTTGCAATGGGGGATGGTGTCCTTGATGCTCTCTGAGCTTGGTTGTTTTTTTGAGATGTTTCATTGCCTAAACTAGATAACATAATCAGTATGTTACTTAGTTTGGGTAATGAAACAGCTGCAAGAAAACAACTAAGCTCAGACAACATCAAGGAATTAACACTATTTGGATTTCCACTTCAATCTGGTGAAAAGGAATAGTACCTATTGAGAAATCTCTTTCTGGATCCAGATCAAGGAAAGATTGGTTCAGGTGGGAAATCTGCTTTAAAAATGAGCTTCAGCTGAAACTATGTCACCCAAAAGCACTTATTTGAAGCTCCCAGGATGTAATTCATGTTTCGGTCACTTTCACTGCACACACACACTTTTCAGCATATGCACCGGGCAAAAGATGCAACAAAATGCTTCTGTGAAAGTGGCCAATTTTTATATAATATCTCAAAGAGGTTTTGCTTCAGTGGATTAGTAATTAGAATATTCTGTCTCGGTCAGAATCTTCATATGTAATATTTCAAATGCTTTTTGTTACCTATAATTTGTAAGAATTATACTCAGGTGGCTTTCACACACATAGTTTAGAGGAGATTCCAAGATGTTATAAGCCTTAAAATGCTCAATAATTTAGTTGGCACATGTAGCCCTTGTTTAATGTGTATTTGTCTTTGAAAGAGTTCCTGGGTTCAAGGTGGTTTTTTCCCGTTCCTTTGTACATAGGAAAAGGATTCACTCACTATCAAAATGTTTAACTCAATTAAATGCATGTTCTTACAATGAGCATAATAGTTAACATCAATAATAATAAACAATGGTTATATAGTTGCATAGCTCAGGCTCATGTTGATTATAAAAACAAGGACTGTGAGAAAACCTGGCTTTAAACTACAATTAATCTTCTGCACCTGAGACTGTTGTGGTATCCTAGTAGTTCTTGCTTTCTTTTCCTCTTTTTCCTCTATGTTGTGTACCTTCTTTTGCCTCATATTTATTCTTTTCTTCATTTCTCTGTCTTTTCTATTCTCCTTTTCTTTTCCTTCCTTTGATGGTTGGTCTTTAACTTTCATAACAAAATTCAAATTGCCAGCTAGCTAGCCTGATTAAGCCTTCAGTTAGTTTATTATGTTGGTACCTGCCTTCAGCCCTTCTTCACCATTTTGATTAGAGTTTACTTACTCAATGGCTTAGAACATTTTGGAATAGGAATCTGGAGAATTAAATGTTTAAGAATCAAAGAAACAAATAAAAAAATCCTAACAATTTTACTTTATAAAATCTCATTGTCTGCCCAGTTAAATAAATATTTGGGATTATGGCAACCAGTGTTATCAGCATTGGTACAGTTTGTGGTGGTCTCCCATGGAGAATGAGACACGCACGCAGGTATCTCAGGATGAGAGCCAAGAGCTGACTCCAGCACCCTCTTTTATTGTTACTAAGGTTTTTACATCACACAGCGTAATCAAAAGACGTATATAGGGGTGGTTACAATATATCAAATAACAGACACTCTCCAGATGCAAGGCTATGCAGGTGTTCTTATCAGACTCTGTCCAAATGGTTGATGAATGCATCCTGTGTCTGGAGTAGTCCGTTTGTTATATCAAGGCCCTTGTGGGAGAGGGAGATGCCCATGGACATATTTGTGCAATTAATCCCACATCTCCTCCTTTTCTGTTTTTTCAATGTTACTCACTTCCAGTTCCAGAAGGGATCTTGATTCACTGATTAAGGCATCCTTCCTAGTGGAGGGCGTAACATTTTTGCACATTTGGAGGAGGGAGGGAATACATTGAATGCAACAACATAGCAATACAAATAATATCAAAATGGTTACTATAATAGAAATCAAAGATCGTAGCCAGGATCCATCCGGTAGCCAGGACCAAAGGGCACCCCAAATATCCACGGTGCCTGATCCATCACTGCATAAGGGATTATTTTGGAGCATAAATTCCATTTTCCTAGCTGTAGCAGAAATATTAGGTTGAAAATCATGTATATACATACAACAATGAGAATGAATTAAGGCACATACACCGCCTTTTGCTGCTAAAAAAAATATCTAAAGCATACCGATTTTGCAAAACTACTTCCCTCATTTCCCCCATTTCTTGATTAATCATATTAATGCTGTTGATTGTTTCATTAAACATATGGACAGTCCAATTGTTAAGCAAATGAAGGTCCCTATAGTTCATGGCAACTCCTAGATTGGGTAGAATGCTGATTTGAGTCTCTAAACTACCACCCAATGTTAGGGGTGGATCCGAGGAACCAGTATCACGTTTGTTCCGCAGGCGTCCATCAGGGAGATGAGGCAAGGCATATACAGCAGGGGTCAAAAGGCCCAGTGTACAGGTACCTTTCCAATCCTTAGGCACCTGGCGATAGGCTCTACGGCCACATAGTAGCCACATATCGGGTAACTCATAATAACCCTGGTGAGACTCATTAGCAAATGGTATTATGGATTCCATGTCAAGGCAAGCCATGTAGGTACTGATGTTTGTCCATTGATTGCTTCGATAAGTGTCATTTATCTTAGTAAGGTTGCTTTTGATGGATTTGCATTTCTTTACTGAATTCCATATAATAACTTGTTGACAATTACTATAAGTTCCCAAATAAATGGCAATACGGAATAGTCCTGTGCTATAAAAACAAAATCTGGCAGGTTCCATTATATGAGCGCCCACAGCATATGTCATATTCAATGTCTCTGTAGTTATTTTCCACAGCTGCTTCCATCCTGTTTCATTGAACGGGATGGCATGGAAAATAAGGCCACCACGACTGTCACCAGGAATTTGCATGCAGATCCAACAGTTCGTGAGGTTAAGTGTAAGAGCAGTGCGCCTGGCATCCCGTACAAAAGCATTAAAAGCCCACAGTCCCTGATCCTCATATGCCTGGCTGAGGTGGTGTACGTTGAGCCATATAAGGACAAACACAACGAGCTGGAGTCCAAATGATCTCGCCATGGTCGTCTATTGCAGCATAGCCTCGACCCCAAGTAATGAGGGAGGCAGGCCCTTTCCAGGTGGGATCAGGCAAATGTCGATAGTATACCTGGGGGCGTGAAGAATCTGTGGGAGAAGCAGAAAAATGCCTGCTTGCGGCAGTTGAGCCAGGGGTGCCAGAAACATTCAAAAAGTTTAAGGTAAAAAGTACAAGATTAATGGGTGAAGGAGGCATTATTAGTCTTCCAGAGTTAACTTCACATTAAATTGAGAGAGTAAGTCTCTGCCCCATAAATTTGTGTGAAGAGGGAGGACGACAGGTTTAAATTTAGCAGAAATGCCTTTTGTGATTCGTTGTGCAGTAAGCCAATTTTTACTGGAGCTTGCTTGTTGAAGTCCTCCCACTCCCCTTACTGCTGGTGAGGATTCCAGGGGCCAGTTAGAGGGCCATTCAGCTGTTCTTATGACTGAGACATCCGCATCAGAGTCTACAAGACCAGAAAAAAGAATGCCATTGATTTAAAAAGGCATCACCAGTTTTTGGGGAGTAATTTGCTTTATTAGTGCCAATAAGTCAGAGGAAGAATTCCCAGAGTGAGGTGCATATGCAGCCTCTGGAATGGGTGGTGCTGCACGTGGTAATAAGACCAAGCGTGCCACCGTATCCTCCCGGTTCATTGTGACAGGGAGATTGGTATAAAATTGGACTTTTAGGGTGTCTCTATACATGGGATCTATCATACCTGGAAGCACAAACACTCCTTGTTCCCGAGCAACAGGTGTGGGAAGAATTATTCCCTCTGTTTCTGGAGCCAAGGGTCCAGAATAAAGAGTTTCAGCAACCGTGAGTAGGTTAGGAAAAGTAACAGAAAGAGCAGAAGCCAATTTTAAATCTATGCCAGAAAAACATTGCGAAGCAGAAGTGAAGTCTGAAAAGGATGCAGCCTTTGGAGAGGGGTTAGCTGCAGACCCCGTTGTTAGTTTCCCTGATTGGACTGAGAGGAGCGGCACTGATTGGCCCAATGAAAACCCTTTTTACATTTTGGGCACACAGTTTTGGGCTTGGCTCCGGGGATGGCAGCGGGTCAAGCTGCGCCACCTCCTGGGGCTCTGCATTGTTTTTTAAAATGACCAGGTTTTTTACAATTGAAGCAAGTGCCTTGGGGTTGATTCCCCTTTTGGATTGTAGCTGCAAGAGTGTCCATTTGAAAAGCATTGGTTCCCACAATGCGGCAGGCTTTAAGAAAGTCTGCTAGTGTGGCCGAGGGACTGGAAACAAATGGTTTAAGAATGGACTGGCAGTCTGCATTTGCATGTTCATAAGCCAATTTTATGAGGATTTCATTTGCTGCATCTCTGTTTGAAATTTGATGCTCAATGGCAACTTGCAGGCGATTCACAAAGTCTGCATAGGATTCAGTTGCAGTTTGGCGAATGGCAGAAAAAGATTGAATCGGGGTGCCAGACTCATCAACACGAGCCATGGCAGAAAGAACATAAGTATTAATAATTGGAAATGCAAAGGGAGTAAAAGTTTGAGCCTGAGCATTAAGGGTAGCAAAATTACCTTCTCCAAAGAGTTGTTCTGCTGTCCATTGTGAACCTGGGTGATTAGCTCTGTTTTGTGCCTCTCTTTTATATTCAGATTCAAAAACTACATATTGCGTTCCGTTAAGAAGCATGCGGAACAGATCTTTCCAATCTTGAGGCAACATTCGATATGCACTAGCAACTGAATGTATTAGTCCTCTAGTATAGGGACTGGTTATGCCATAATCTTTTGTAGCCTTTTTCAATTCTCTGATCATAGCCAAAGGAAGTGCTTCCCAATCAACTACTATGCCTGTTGCAGTCTGTTGGTAAGTAACAGGGAACAACTCTGTCTCGGATAGTTCAGAAACGCTTAAATCACCATTGTTTAAAGCCTTTTGAAAAGCACCACGGATGATTCCGGGCCGGGAGAGAGGCGGCAACGTGGCAGGAACAGGAGAGGCTGTTTGTTGTTTATCAGGATCCATAAAATTTGCAGGGGCAGAAGGAGGGTTAAAACCTGCTCCAGGGGGCAAGGGAGTGGCCAACATAACAGACGGATTTTTATACGGTGGAGGGTCTAATAAAGGCTGATGAGTCAGCATGGGTTTGAATCAGGGTATAGGCAATTTTCCAAAGGCACAAAATCTCTGGGGGGGGGGTCTTGGAGATTGATGGAGGACGGTACCAATTTTCCTCCATGTATCTACTTTTAAAGATCCAGACTTCGGATAAGATGAGCAGTTAGCCCATACGTAAGCAAGCAATTTAACAGCCTCAGATTTAGAAAGGTGACGGGTTAATTTCTGTTCCTGATCAGTAAGATATTTTTTCCTGCCAAGTAGCCTCAGCTCCTCCACATGCTGCTTTTGAGCATGAGACATTCCACCCCCCATACTTACGAAGAGGAGTCAGTTGCCAGCAACTTCGTCGGGTGCACCAAGCCTATTCCAGGCGATAAGTAAAGGGTCGGCAGGGACGTATCCTTCAGTTGATCACGTCGGGGTCACCAGATGTGGTGGTCTCTCATGGAGAATGAGACACGCACGCAGGTATCTCAGGATGAGAGCCAAGAGCTGACTCCAGCACCCTCTTTTATTGTTACTAAGGTTTTTACATCACACAGCGTAATCAAAAGACGTATATAGGGGTGGTTACAATATATCAAATAACAGACACTCTCCAGATGCAAGGCTACGCAGGTGTTCTTATCAGACTCTGTCCAAATGGTTGATGAATGCATCCTGTGTCTGGAGTAGTCCGTTTGTTATCTCAAGGTCCTTGTGGGAGATGCCCATGGACATATTTGTGCAATTAATCCCACAACAGTTCTCTGAATAGCTTGAGATTTGAACTTCCACAATTTCCAACCACTGGGATAATTAACATAAGTTTGATGATAATGTTATCCATTCAGTTGTGTGATCTTACACTATCTCTTTTGAGTTTTTCTGTGGACTGGCTGGTGTCAGCTTTGATCGTAGCTTTAGAGTTAACCCAGAGTTTTCTGAAATACTAGCTTTGGGCAAGGAATAGCTTTATCATCACCATCACACCAAGCCTGAAGGTACCAAGACCCCTTCAGTTTCATTTTGCAGAAAAGTGGGCTAGAACCTGGGTTTCCATTTACAAGCCCAAAGTTCACCCTTCACCCATATTTTCTCTATTCCCCACCTCTTAAACTTTACAGCCCAATGAAGATAAGACAATCAATAGCACACAATGAAATGCCACTGAAGGAATAGAAGTCATTCTTTCTTGTACTGAACAGTACAGGTAGTCCTTGACTTACAACAGTTCCTTTAGTAACCATCTGAAGTTATAACACTGAAAAAAGTGACTTATGACTGATCGATTGTTGCAGCATCCCCACAGTCACATGAATAAAATTCAGATGCTTGGCAACTTGCTCATATTTATGACAGTCATGTGTGATTACCTTTGATGACCTTCTGCCAAGCAAAGTCAACGAAGAAGTCAGATTCACTTAACAATCATGTTGTTAATTTAACAACCACAATGATTCACTTAACAGCTGTGCCAAGAACGGTTGTAAAATGGGGCAAAATTCACTCAACTGTCTCACTCAGCCACAGAAATTTTGGGCTTAATTGTCATAAGTCGAGGACTACCTGTAATTACTTATAGATCAGGGCATCACAAAAAACTATAAACAGCTGAGAGTTAAAAACAAAGGACGCTCAGAATATAGGTTGCTCTCTTTTTTTGTTATTAAAAAATATACTCTCAACTAGAAACAATACACAATAATAAAGAGTAGCTTGTTTCCAGAAAATGTAAATTTTCACTTAAATTCTTTTTTTTTGGGGGGGACACAAAAATTAAAGTACTCTTCTTCTTTTGCTGCAGTCAGTGTCTACAGGTTTCAGCACATTTTGCCACCATTGGTACCTTTTGAACTGAATGGGAAAATGTAACATTCATCTTCTAAAGCCAGTCTATTTTTATCACATTTGAGGTCACGAAAGCCAATTTTCCTGTAATATGTGTCACCACCTGGAAATCTGCAGCCTGGGAAACCTTATTCTAGCTCTCAGTAACTTCCCATGTTAGAGTTTTAAGGGTGACCTAGGGAAATAGCAGAAGACAGGCTGGTTCATTAAAACTGGGGACTTATTTTGAAAATGGACATTTGATGACTTAGTAGGGTATCAGTCACAGAGAAATGTCTAGAAGTTTGCCTTGAAGTAGATTTGCTGAATTAGAGGAGCTATGGATTGATTGATCTACAAGTATCCAGACTAGATTTGGAATGCTCTATTTATGGGTTTTCAGCTTCAAAAGGACAGGTCTGTTGAATAAAAGTATGGCAAGTCTCACATACAAATGCACACATGGCTGTAATCCTCAGGTGTTACTTCAGCTTAAGGTATGTCAACGAACAATTTTTATTCTTTTTTTTTTAGCTGCCTATCACCATTTCTTTTATTTTTCATATGTCTCATCTTTCTTCTGAGTGGCATTCATAGCACTTTCTCCTCATTGTTTTCTATTCCCCCCTCCCCTCCCCCCTCCACACAACCAGCAAATCTGTAAGGCAGACGAAACAGGGAGAATGTCGCTGGCCCATAGTCATCCATTGAACTTTGTGGCTGAACATCAACTTGAATCTGGATCTTCCTGGTCAGTATCTAATGATACTCCTGTAATGCACTGACTACAACTTTGGATAAATGTGGTGATTGTGAAAAGACATAAGGAAAAACCTGGGTTTTATTTTTTCTATCTCTATCTCCTTCCTTCCTTCCTTCCTTCCTTCCTTCCTTCCTTCCTTCCTTCCTTCCTTCCTTCCTTCCTTCCTTCCTCCCTCCCTCCCTCCCTCCCTCCCTTCCTTGATCACTATATCTTTCTCTTTATGTGGGGAATGGGAGGGTAGAAAGGGGAATTCTCATCTGATATGTAAAGATTTTTTTTTTCTTTTCTCATCTCATTCACAGAAGAAAATCGATGTCAGATAGACTCTCTTCAGAACCAGCCATTGGAGATTCCCTTGTGTAAGATAGCCAAAGCTTGAGAAAGATAAATTCTGCATTTGTCTATCTGGGTCTTATTTTTATTGCCACCAGCATGTCATTTCTTATTTTCTCAGAAGGAGGGAGCCCTGACTGAGTGGGCAATAGCCATCTACTGAGAGATGGGGTCAAGACAATGCTTGTGTTACATCATTTTAGTCCTCAGTAGACAATTGACCTACAATGGAACCCTTGTTTGGGATCCTCTCTTCCTTGAGATTTATTTTTCTTCTAAAGTTGGCCTGTGTTTCCTGACCGCTTAGTCTCAAATGCCACTGATACTGTACCCCTGAGCTACTTTTCTCCTGAATGGCTTTATAGCAATCATTTCCCATGACAGAAAGCAAGATCTATCTTACTATAATGCAGAGTAAGTTGAAATAGCCAGCATTATAGCAGGAGATTCCCAATATTGGCTCCCAGCTTAGTAGCATAATTAGCCCCACATTTTGACAATAAAAGCTGCATGTGAGGTAATCATGATTCTATGAGAATATTTGTGATATAACCATGGATAATAATACGTTTATTAAATGTATGTGCTTTGACCAGTTTATAAAACATTAAAAACATGAAGAACAGCAAGAGGCAAAAAGGAAGAATAAATGAGACAAAGATAACAAAACCAGACAGGAACAACAACAATAATAATTAAATAATCCCAACAATCCACATGGTCCAAAGGAGGTGTCTCTCACCCTTGCCAAAGGCCTAGAACCAGGTCTTCGGGGCCCTTTGAAATACCAATGGAGTGGAGGCCATTCAGATTTTGGCGGGAGGGGGCAGGAATCTCATTCCAAAGGGCAGGTGCATGTGTGGACAAGACAGCCTGACAAATAAAGGCTAGATTTGGATAGATGCATCCAAATAACTATCACTAGTCCCAGCCCTTAGGGGCTGGAATTAAATTAGAGTTACTGTTAATCTCTGGTGCTAACATGTGTGTGCAAACATGTGAAAAAACTAAGCCATACATTATTTTCTTATGACAGTAGGGTTTTTTTTTTACACATTTTTTTCCTCATCAAACTGAAAGCTGAAATATGCCACTGGAATCTACACTATGTCCTGGGGAAACAAATGAATGACTTGGCTTATTTCCATCTTGTAGTTTCGTCTCACAATAAGTGAACAATAGGCTAAGTAGGATGTTATGTGCATTACTTGATATTGATAAACTGAGATTAAAAGTTTTCTCTCTCTCTCTCCCCTCCCCTCCCCTCCCTCTCCTGCACACACATAGAGCAATTTATATTAAGTGCATATTCTTTGCCTCTTGGCCATTATGGAAATGTCACAAGTTTAATTGGCAGTTGGGAAGAACAGCACCTGCAAACAGCTCAGAGCTTGTTCCTGTGGTCTGGCAACATTCTTATTCTATGCTTTAAATAAAGACTAACTCAGAGAGACAGAAATAACTGACAGTTGATGATTGATTATCAGCCATCGTGCAATGGCTGACATCTACCATTCACCAAGCTTACTTGTGGATTCCATTGACGAGGGAAGGGTATCAAGGAGCATAAGTCTTACATAGAATGTGTTTCAATTAATATACTTGGTGCATTGTCATATTTCTGATTCCAGTGTTTTTGGAAATAACTGCAGCTCAACTGCCTCACCAAGAAACTGGTAGTCATAGTGACACTTGTGGCATCCCTAGTTACAATCCATTCCATTGCATGCATTTCATTAGCTTTGTACTATTTTCATTGTATTTCCTGTTCAGAAATGCAGCTGCTGCCAATGTGAAAACACTGTCAAAAAGCAACAATCAGGTGTTAAAAAGAGCAACTGCCTCATACTAATGAGAAAGCATACCTTGGGCAGCACTCTAATGAGAGAATGTCTGAAGGTTATTTTGCTTCAAAATTCATATTTCGAGGAGATCCAGGAGACAAAAAATATTTTCACCTCTCGATAATGTGCAAGCATGTTCCTTTTCTTTAACAATAGTTTTTTTTCAGGATGTAACCAGGTAATAGCAGTTCCATTTGTGATCAGGAATCTGGTTAATGCTGATTGACGCCTAGGTTGAATGTTGTAGACATTTTTACAATGAGGCAAAACAGTTTCTCACCCCTGAAAATAACTCATTTGATCACTATTATGAAGTTCCTTTTCAAGGATCTTCTGCAGTATATGGAATATATAAAGATATATCCCCTCAACAAGCATCTAACATAATGTGTAGTGATATGCATAAGTGAATGAGACCACATAGATTAGATACCACTGACAGAACTCTCATACCTTATTATGTTGATTCTAATACAATTTGTTTAAATGAAAATGGTTCATGCATCCTAGTTGGAATCATCAAATAATGCACAAGCTACAGCTGATGCTTGAGATATAGAGGACATTCTGGAAATGTATGACAATAATTACTATTGGAGGAGAAAAAGAAATAAATGTAATCTGGTAAAGACAGAAGTGCTGCTAATGAGGGATATTACTGACTTGGGGGATTAATATTAAAGATATGCAGTGCTTCGGATTCAGTTGGAAAAAAGTGTATCAGAATATACAGAAGCCTGAGGCAGCATCCATCCACAGCTCATTAAAGCAGCTGCACCTGTCACCCAGATTGTGTCTCCACACAGCAGCCACATGATTCAGGAAATGATGTGGCTGCTTTAAGTAGACAAGAGACCAGAGCTGCATTCATATTTCTCCACGTAATGAAGATTTGAAAGTTCCTGAACTGAACCCAAAGCATTGTGCAACCGTAATAAAGATATTAAATATACTTATGCAGGCTCAATTTTGCAATTTCAATATGTTCTTGGACTTGGAATTGCTTCTTGTCCTTCTAGCAGCAAAGGCTAAGGGCATCTTTGTTTCAAAAATGTATATGCAACTTTCAACATTCTGTATGTTGCCCTTCAAGAATTTGTATTCCTGGGAAGTTTACAGTTATATATGCAAGGATTTATTCACTTGGATTACAGTAATGTTCTGACTGGTTTTTCAAGATAAAATATGATCTCACCGTAAGCTATGCATGCAGTTATATATAGCCCAACTTGATTACTATAATTTAGTTTATCTGGGGCTGCTTTTGAACAGTTTTCAGAAACTATAGGATTAACATGACAAGCAATTGCTCAGAATTGGCCACAGAGAACAGAAGATACCAGCCAAAAGAGTTTCATTACTCTCCATTTCGATATTGTTTTTTGAGGGGGGGGATTGAAAATACTAAATGGTTTGAAAGATTGCCTTCTACCATATCAATTCCTTTTCTGAGATCAGTTTGTGGAATATAATCAGCTCCTTCCTGCAAACATTTTAAAGCATATATATAAAAATGGTTCCTTAAGCTGCTCTTGTCAGATTTTTGTTTTTGTTGTCATGGTATAAACTGCATATGATTTTAATCTGTTATCTTGTATGATAACACTTCTTTCATTTTGCCATGTTTCTAATTATTTTATTACATATCTTAATATTTTTTATTAACTAGAGAGCCATGTCTAATGGAGAAATTTAAGGCATGATGTGGAGTCATTGATTAACTCTTCTCTTCCCTGAGATGATGCCTGACAGAAGAATAAGAAATTAATGCTTCATAAACTTTTCGAAACGATTTACAAGGAGTCCCTTTTAGACTGGATTATTGTGCCTGGGAAGAGTTTCCTAGTTTAATATAATATTGCAATTTATGTATATGATACTCTTCACTTGGCCTCTATAAGGACTTGGTGAAATTAGGAGCCATCAAGTAGAAAATCCAAGCAACTATGCATATTTTAATATATTGTTTCAAGTCAATCAATTTGTGAAAAGGAAGCCAAGCAATTCTAAATTTGGCTATTCCCCTCCCTCTACACCAGGGGTGTCAAACTGCCGGCCCACGGGCTGGACGCATCACATGAAAGCTGTGCCCACCCCATTAACGGCAATGGCAAAACTGTCCCGATATGTTGCACAATGTCATGTGACGTTGCGAGTTTGACAAGTCTGCTCTACACCTATACTAATGATATCTGACTGTATACCTGATTGTATATCAGAGCAAGGGACATGGTTGGGTGATGGTTTTTGATCTCTGTCTGACATTAGCGGCCAGTTGATGTATTGGTTGCTTTTTGCTTTATTGTTATAATTCTTTGGATATGACATCAGTGGCATTTTCAGTAAGATTGACTGTTCAATTCATCAGTGAGTCAACAGAAGCAAATAAAAGTTTGTATATGCAATGTGAATGCAAAAACTGATGCAGCAAGAAAAGCAAATAGCACCATGCCTTCCTTGTCAACACATACAGCACAGTGGTGTGCTGGAACTAGCTTGCACAAATCCATGAGAATTGATTGCTAAATTTTCTGGAATTTTGCAAGCTGGTTGACAGCAGAGGTGAACCTTGATGCCTAGCACAATGGTGGCAATGGAGCCAACAGAGCTGGATCTTAATATTGACCCAATGCATTTGGGTCAATATAAAAGGGGGAAAAATGACATTGTCATAGCTGTATACTACAGACCACCCAACCAAACAGAGGAACTAGATTAACCTTTTGCTAGTAAGCTAATTAAGTATGTAGGAAGCACATCACAATAGTAATGGGGGGCTTTAACTACCCTGACATCAACTGGGAGACAAACTGCACCAAGTGGAAGATCAAACAGGTTCCTGGCAAACCTAGCAGACAACTTTGTCTCCCAAAAAGTAGAGAAAGGAACTAGGGGATTAGCCATATTGGACCTAATTCTCACTAACAGAGATGAAATGATAGGTGTTGAAGCCACAGGAATCTTGGGGGGGGGAAGTGATCATGCAATATTAGAATTCAACATTATGCAAGCACAAGCAATGGAACACAGTCAAACTAGAGAGATAATTACTGGCCTATCAGCCTGACCTCAATACCTGAGAAGATCCTGGAAAAGATAATCAAACAATGAATCAACGAACACCTAGAGGCAAACACTGTCATTACTAAAAGCCAACACGAGTTTGTCAAAAATAGATCATGCCAGACAAATCTTATTGAATTCTTTGACCAAGAGACAAAATTAGTGGATCAGAGGAATGCTGTGGACATAATTTACTTGGACTTCAGTAAGGCATTTGATAAAGTAGATCACAACCTACTACTTGACCAGATAGAAAAATGTGGGGTAGACAGAACCACCACCAGATGGATCCGTAGCTGGCTGACCGGCCGTACTCAGCGAGTGGTCCTCAATGGAACTGCATCTATATGGAGGGAAGTGTGTAGTGGGGTGCCCCAGGGCTCTGTTTCAACATCTTCATCAACGATTTGGATGAAGGGATAGATGGGGAACTCATCAAATTTGCAGACGACACCAAGCTGGCAGGAATAGCCAAAACTCCAGAAGATAGGCTTAAGATACAGAAGGATCTGGATAGACTTGAACACTGGGCGCTATCTAACAAAATGAAATTCAATGGTGAAAAAAGCAAGGTTCTACATTTAGGCAAGAAAAACCAAATGCACAGGTATAATATAGGGGGTACCTTGCTCAATAGTAGTAACTGTGAGAGGGACCTCAGAGTCCTAGTGGACAATCACCTAAATATGAGCCAGCATTGTGCTGCAGCCACCAAAAAGGCCAACACAGTGCTAGGCTGTATTAACAAGGGATAGAATCAAGATCACGTGAAGTGTTAAGAGTACAGAGAAGAGCAACAAAAATGATTAGGGGACTGGAGGCTAAAGCATATAAGGAACGGCTGCTGGAATTGGATATGTCTAGTTTAATGAAGAGAAAGATGAGGGGGGAGATGACAGCAGTGTTCCGATATCTCAGGGGCTGCCACAAAGAAGAGGGAGTCAACCTATTTTCCAAAGTGCCTGAAGGCAGGACAAGGAGCAACGGGTGGAAACTAATCAAGGAGAGAAGCAACCTAGAACTAAGGAAAAACTTCCTGACAGTTAGAACAATTAACCAGTGGAACAACCTGCCTCCAGAAGCGGTGAATGCTCCAACACTGAAAGTTTTTTTTAAAAAAAACAACAAATTTTATTGGTTTTTTAATTCTTAAGACAAAGTGCTCAAGACACACCACAATCAAAAATCCAAAAACAAAACATATGTAAATAACTCAATCAGTACATCAAATATTCCCTCTCTATTTCCCTCAAATAGCTTATATATCTAAAATAGTCTATTTCTAACTTAAATTTCTATTAATCTTAAACCTGTTTTAGAGCTTTATGCAATTACAAAACCATAATCAAATTTAACTTTAAATAAGCACATTATCAGTTCAGATATTTCTTCCAAATATATCCTAATTCTTTAATTTCATCATAAATCTTGTTTATTCCTTCTTCCACTAATATCTACCAGTTAAAATAAAGTATTAATCTATCCTATACATATCTAATCCATCCATCAATCAGTTTGTTTAAGTTGACACAATAATATCAACCTTAAATCATTTAGGTCCATTAGACAAGGTTCTGATTTCATCCAATTAATTATCAAACCTAATAACATCCATATTATCAAATATCTTATTAAAATAACATTCAATTAATTATTCAATTCAATTAATTCAACACCTCTTCAGTTTTCTTCATTCCATTATATAATAATTTTCATACATATAAACCTATTATTCCAAAGCATACATTCTTACTTTATTTAATATATATATATATGTGTGTGTGTGTGTGTGTGTGTGTGTGTGTGTGTGTGTGTGTGTGTTTTCTGAGGTTTTCGCGGGTGTTTGTATGTAGGTCTTTGGTTATTTGGGTTTTCTCCCACGTAAAATTGGAAGTGTCTTGGCGACGCTTGGACGAAGTCTCATTCATCATCTTCAGGCTGGTGCTTTCGGCTTCGTGCTTCTAGGAGCAATGTATGATTGTAGCTGTTTCCTCCTTTTAACTGCCGGTGGGGGTATGAACTGATTGGATGAGAGCTTGGATGTGTTCTGATTGGATGGAGGTGTGTTCTGATTGGTTAGGAGCTTGGCTGTGCTCTGATTGGCTGGGGGGGTTGGTTGTGCTCTGATTGGCTGGGGGAGTGTTCTGTTTGGGTGGGGGCTTTGTTGTGCTCAGGTTAGTCTGAGTTGCAGGGGGGTTTAAAATGGTGAACTGCATTGCTATTTTTTGGCTTCGCCTTCGTGGTCATGCCTCATCTTCATGGTGGGTGTCAGTTTGCTTCATGTATGGATTGGAGGGGTTTAAAGTGGCTAATGATGCAGCTGTGGTCTGGCTTCTGGTTTGTGGTCGTGCCTCATCATCGGTGTGGCTTTGGGTTTGCTTTTTGCGTGGATGTGTGGTGGTGACATCCTGTGTGGTTTTTGTGAGTGTGGGTCTGGTGTCATTTTTTGTGTTAGGGAGTCGTTTGTCAATAAGGGCGGGTTTCCAAATGGCTGGTAGGCGGGAGGTATCATCTCGTTTGTTCATGCTGTGTGGGCGTTTTTCTATCTCGATGGCTTCTCTGATTATTCTGTTATTAAAATGTTCAGTTTTGGCGATAGTTCTGGTCTTTTTAAAGTCAATTTCATGTCCTGTGATTTAAGGTGTTGGACCAGGGAAGAAGTTGGTTCCTCTTTTTTGACTGAGTTCTTATGTTCTTCAATGCGTGCACTTATTCTTCTGTTGGTTTGTCCGATGTATGTGGTGGGACAAGTGGTGCATGGGATTTCGTATACTCCTTGATTTTCTAATTCAATTTTATCTTTGGGGTTTCTAAGGATGGTGGATATTTTTCTGCCCAAACAGAAAACAATATATATATATATATATATATATATATAGGTCTTTGGTTGTTCGGGTTTTCTCCCGCGTAAAATTGGAAGTGTCTTGGCAACGTTTCGACGAAGTCACATTCGTCATCTTCAGGCTGGTGTTTTTAGCTTCTTGCTTTGAGCAGCAATGTGTGGTTTTAGCTGTTTCTTCCTTTTAACTGCCAGTGAGGGTATGAACTGATTGGATGGGAGCTTGGCTGTGTTCTGATTGGGTGGAGGTGTGTTCTGAATGGTTAGGGGCTTGGCTGTGCTCTGATTGGCTGGGGGAGTGTTCTGTTTGGTTGTGCTCAGGTTAGTCTGAGTTGCAGAGGGGTTTAAGATTTTGGGGTTAGGGAGTCGTTTGTCAATAAGGGCAGGTTTCCAAATGGCTGGTAGGCGGGAGGTATCATCTCGCTTGTTCATGCTGTGTGGGCGTTTTTCTATCTCGATGGCTTCTCTGATTATTCTGTTATTAAAATGTTCACTTTTGGCAATGGTTCTGGTATTTTTAAAGTCAATTTCATGTCCTGTGGCTTTAAGGTGTTGGACCAGGGAAGATGTTGGTTCCTCTTTTTTGACTGAGTTCTTATGTTCTTCAATGCGTGCACTTATTCTTCTGTTGGTTTGTCCGATGTATGTGGTGGGACAAGTGGTGCATGGGATTTCGTATACTCCTTGATTTTCTAATTCAATTTTATCTTTGGGGTTTCTAAGGATGGTGGATATTTTTCTGTTTGTGCAGAATGCTGTTTTGATGTTGTGTTTATGGAGGATCTTACTGATTCTGTCTGTGGTGCCTTTTATGTATGGGAGGAGGGCTTTGCCGTTTTCTTGTTCTTTGTCTTGGATTTTAGTGGGGGTTTCTTTTTGGATTAGGTTTGTAATCTTATTTCTATGGAATCCATTGGATGTTAGTACATTGGTGAGAGTGTGTAGTTCGGGTTTTAGGTGTTTGTTCGTCAGCTAAGCGTTTTGTTCTGGAGATGAGTGTCTTGGCTACAGAGTTGATCTGTGCTGGTGGTGGTGTGAGAGAGCGTGCAGATAGCGGTTTGTGTGTGTTTTCTTCTGGTAGATGGTGTGTCCTAGGGAGCCATTGGATTTCTTGTAGACTAAGACATCCAGGAAGGGAAGTTGGTTGTTAGCTTCTGTTTCCATGGTGAACTGTATTTTGGGGTGTAGGCTGTTGAGGTGTGTGAGGAAGTTGTCCAGTTTTTCTTTCCCATGTGGCCAGATTATGAAGGTGTCGTCTACGTATCTGAGCCAGAGTTTGGGTTTGTGATCCGATTTTTCTAGAGCTTGGGTTTCCAAGTGTTCCATGTAGAGGTTGGCAATGACAGGTGAGAGGGGTGATCCCATGGGTGCTCCTTCTGTTTGTTTGTATTTTTGTCCATTATAGATGAAGTATGTGTTGGATAGGCAGTGGTTGGTCAGATATAAGATGTGTTTGGGGGGGTTATATTTTTTTTGAATAGCTGTCAAGGCTTCTTTGATAGGCACTTGGGTGAAGAGGGATATGACATCGAAGCTCACTAGTAGGTCGCTGGGCTGTAAGCTTTGTTTCTTTATGATCTCTATAAACTGGAATGAGTTTTTTACGTGTGAGGTGATGGATTCTTCATAGGGCTGTAGTTGTTTGGCGAGAAATTTGGCTAGGTTTTGTATAGGTGAGCCTATGGAGCTGACTATAGGTCTGAGTGGGGTTCCTTCTTTGTGTATCTTGGGGATACCATAGAGTTTGGGGCATCTGGATGATTTCTCTCTGGGAATGATTCTTTGCTGGATCTCTTCGCTAATGGGGGAGGCTTTTATCTTGGTTCTGGTGTTTTTTTCCAGGTAGGTGGTGGGATCTGTATTTAGGGGTTTGTATGTGGAGTCTTGGAGTAGGTTGGTTAATTTGGTTTGTTAGTCAGATGTGTTCATAACCACCGTGGCGTTGCCCTTGTCTGCTGGTAGGATTATTATGCTGGTGTCTTCTTTCAGGTTACGTAGAGCTGTCTGTTCCTCTTTGGGTAAGTTGCTTTTGGGTGGCTTGCTGGTGCAGAGGATGTTGGTGATTTTGAGTCTGATTTTGTTAGCGTCATCGGGGTTGATTTTGGTCAGGCTGGTTTCAACTCCACATATAATGGTTTCAGTGGGGATGTGTTTGGGAGCGAATGCAAAGTTGAATCCTTT